>NC_142934.1:24272559-24580059 GCF_046866305.1 Octopus bimaculoides | reverse complement strand
GAGATTTTGCCACCCTGGTGGATTGGAAGAAGAGCTTTTGTAAAATACCTTCCTCATTCACCAGACCTTACCCCTTTAGATTTTTTCGTAAGGGGATACTTAAAAGATAAACTGTATGCTACAAGACCTACGACAATTGCTGAACTGAGAGATGGCAATGAAAATGAATGCATTCAAGTAACTAACTAGCTGTTATTAATTCTATTACTTCCCGTTGACAAAAATGTCTGGATCAAATTGGATATCAATTTGAAAACAGATGATCGCAAAATCTGAAACAAATTGTATTAAAATGGATTCTGCTTTGTATAAATTGTTGAATATAAATTATTTTCGGGTGTTTAAATGCGTTTCAGTTACGTTTGTAGATCATAATATTTAAAAAAAAACCTATGTATACTAATAATTATTGCCTTTATAGGTATTAAAAGTGTGTATGCATATTATTGAGACACCCTGTATATGTATGTGTGTGTGTGTATATATATATTTATGTATATGTGTGTGTGTGTGTATATATATATATATATATATATATATACATACACACAAATGTATATATATATATATATATATATATATATATATAACAATAAGAAAATGGAGGGGATTAATAGGTGGTATTCATCAACTTGCAGACATTGTATTATGTCAATTTACTTGTTTATTTGTTTACTAAAAGGACAAAACAAACAAATAAACAAGTAAATTGACATAATGCAATTTCTGCAAGTTGATGAATACCACCTATTAATTCCCTCCATTTTCTTATTGCTATATAAATTAATGGTGAAATAACTTTTTACCCGCATCCATTTATTGCACTTGGTAATGTAATTGCCGTGCCAAAAAAAAAAACACTAGTGTAATAATAATTGGGTATTCTTCCAGCAGTATATTGGATAGATATTATCCCTTAGTGGGTTGGATTCACAACCCCTAACTTTCTTGGATATATATATAAAACTTTATAGACAGTGAATGCATTAAATTAATAATGATATATATGTGTATATAATTAAATCAAGGGAGCAAGGGTGAAAACGACCTGTCTCCAGCATGCCTCATGTGCTGACAACTTGAAAAAACTACCAAAACCTCCAGCTAAATATACACGACTGAAAATGCGCTAGCGAGTGAGAATTAAAAAGACCTCATGTTAATTGTAAATTGGGTCCAATGTATGGATTGACGCACAAAATAGGCCTTCTTCCTTTGTCATCACTGTACATGGGGGGAAGTTTAAGTCCAAATAATTGTACATACCATCCAAAGCTGGTTCACATGTCGAAACACAAGTATTTACACGTATACATCCAAGGAAAGTTGATATTAAATCCACTCACGAAAGCCAACGTGTATATTATAAGAATGGTCAAGCAGTGAATGCTATTCCAGTCAGAAGTAAAAATAATTTGTGTGTGTGTGTGTGTATATATATATATATATATATATATATACACACCCACACACACATACGCACACACATGCACGCACATATACATACACACGTGCATAGGCGTGAAAAAACGCACATATACCTCCACCACCCCCATCTACACATGCACACAGGTAGAAGTCTTGCTAACCGCCCCATTATTGCTGTTAAAAACAGCAATAATGCTTTCATATAGTTGCTTATATATATATATATATATATATATACATATATATATATTATAGGCTCCTTTCAGTTTCTATCTATCAAATCTATTAACAAGACTTTGGTTGGCCCAGGGCTATAGTAGAAGACACCTACCCAAAGTGTGACCTAGTGGGACTGAAGCCAGAATCATGTAGTCGGAAAGCCAACTTTTTACCACACAGCCACACCATTATACGTTTTGTCTTTTAGAATTGATCGAGATATATCCAAAGAGACTGACAACCAAAAGTTTGCACCAAATGAAGTAATCTGTTTTGTTATTATTATATTGTAGATATGTATGTTTGTTTTGATCAGAAGATATAATATTTATATAATGGTTTGGTAATGTTCTGTAGACTGGTCATATTTGAAGGTCTTCATTCTAAGATCTGGACTCATAGTCCTTATCATTGAGTCCACCACATCTTGTTCTTTTCCTCTTCTGTAAATGTGTTCTGGCTGTTGCTTGCTAATCTAACTTTGTTGCCTGTGGTCAAATATCTTCTCTCCAATAATATTTATATTTACACTTCATTGTCCCTTATATCTCATGTTGTCTTCTTATTTCAGGTTATCTGATGACGTTGAGATACTAATATTTCACTGGAGATCAACATGTTTATCAACTTTTGAAGACTAAAAAGAACTTCGTCAAGCTAATGTCAGCCTATTTCTACAACTCTTTGTTGAATGAATGTAAAATATTTCCTTTGGATTGAGATTAGTGGCGAAACTACGTAAGCCATATTTAGAAGAAGGCTGTTGTAACGGCCTCACTAGCATAGGTAGTGCTGCAGCATAGCCACAATCCTCAGACAGGAACCTGTACTATAATGAAAAATTATCATCTTTTAACATCCATCTTCCATGCTGACGTGAACTGGAAAATTATGTTCAGAAATTTTGATTTAACAGGGATTAATCACTATGATATTGAAACTCTCATGTGTTAGGAGTGGTATATCTAGAAATATCTTGTTAGTTTAATGATCCAATTTGATAACCCTTAAGTTACTAGTTAGTTATTATAAGATTCTTTTACAATAAATTGACTTGAAGTTCTCTCTTAACAGCCAAAACATCAACACATCATATAGATTAAAAGAGAAAGTTATGGATGAGAAAAAGTCTGAAAATATTGATTCATCAACTCAGACACAGGAAAATACAGAAGAGGAATCACATCCTTGTGATATCTGTGAGGAATTATTCACAACAAGAAAGAATTTAATTCAGCATAAATTAATCCACTCTGTCAAAAAACTGTACCAATGTAAAATTTGTGATAAAATATTTTCTACAAGAAATTTGTTATCTTGCCATAAACGTATTCATACAGGGAAAAAACTACACCACTGTGATATCTGTGATGAAAACTTTTCTACAAGTGGCAGTTTATCTGCCCACAAGCGTATTCATACTGGAGAAAAACCATACCACTGTGACACATGTGGTAAAAACTTCTCTCAGAAAGGTAATTTATCTACTCACAAACGTATTCATACAGGAGAAAAACCTTTCCAATGTAGTGACTGTGGTAAAGCATTCTTTGATAATCGTAGCTTATTTACCCACAAACGAATTCACACAGGAGAAAGCCCATTCCGCTGTGATATCTGTGATAAAACATTTTCTACAAGGGGTCATTTGTCTTGTCATATACGTATTCATACAGGAGAAAGACCATATCGCTGTGATATCTGTGGTAGAACATTTTCTGTTAGTAGTCATTTGTCTTCTCACAAACTTACTCATACAGGAGAAAAACCATATCACTGTGATATCTGCGATGAGAGATTCACTAGAAACAGTTCATTGACTCGCCACAAACATATTCACTCTGGAGAAAGACCATTTAAATGTGATATCTGTGGTAAAACATTTTCTAGAAATGGTGATTTGTCTTGCCACAGACTCGTTCACACGGGAGGGAAACCATATCATTGTGACATCTGTGGTAAAAATTTTTCTCAGAATAGTAATTTATCTTCCCACAAACGTATCCACACTGGAGAGAAAACATACCAGTATGATACTGGTGATGAAACATTTTCTAGAAGTGATGATTTGTCTTTTCACAAACATATTCATGCAGGAGAGAAACCATATCACTGTGATATCTGTAGTGAATCATTTTCTACAAATGTTGAGCTGTGTTCCCACAAACATATTCATTTAGAAGAAAGCCCATACCACTGTGACATTTGTGGTAAAACATTTTCTAAAAGAGGTCATTTGTCTTCTCACATACGTGTTCATACAGGAGAAAGCCCATAAAACTCTGATATTTGTAGTAAAACATTCTCTTAAGGTGGTTCTTTATTTTAACACAAACTTAGCCCAGACAAATGAAAGACCATACCATTGTGGTACCTGTAGTGGAACTTTATTTAATAATTATTTATAGGTGAAAATTCCATAGATACTTTGGCAAAATGTTTTCTACAATCAACAATATATTTTATGATAAATTTATATATATATATATATATATATATATATATGTGGATTTTTTTCTAGAATACAGTTATCATCAACATCATTTGTATTTTAATCTTCAATGCTTGCAGCTTTTCTGAGGTATTTTGCATCATTTATTTGTACTGAGTTTCTGGCCATTTGAATATTCAATGGCTGATGCTACTACTTTTAATTAATGTAGTATGCCCCAATCCTCAGTCAATCTGCCAGAAACCTTCATAAACTTTTGGGGTTAATACTACACATATTGTACTCTGTAGATTTTTTAACTTTGCCACGTTTTAGGTTTCTATACTCCTGATCATTCTCCCAAGTTTAAAAAAATATTCCATGGCTTGTTTGGCAAATTCTGCTTCTACAACCAGATTATCAATAATTTTGAACTCTGTGTTACAATAGTTTAAATTCATTATAATTCTGTAACACAGAACTATAATGAACAGAAGTGGAATTAGACAAATTCTAGGTGGAGGCCTATATATGCTTAATTTGCTGCAAGTTGTTATTTTCCAGTTGTTTTATAGCTCCTGCTACTTTTAACTACTCATGTACATACAGAGCATCTGATGTTTCAGTCCTTAGTCAAGCTTTCACAAAACCTTTGTTTCTTTCAATTACTTTAGTACATATTTGGTATGAAATGTCTCTCACAAGACTACATCTGTACCTAGTCTTAGTACACACACAAGACTACATAAGGTGAGATCCTGTTAGAAGTATTCTCCAGATTGATTAAGTGGTTTATTCTTAAAACCTTTTCCAGTTGTCCTTATAGAAACATGGCATCTCTGACTCTACATCCACACATGAACATGAATTACATCCAAGCTAACATTATCCTGTACTGACTTAGCTAAGATATTAGCTATTTTCTTTAACATTAAATGTCGGTTATCACCATAGTAACATTATCAAACAAACAAATGTTTGTTATCAGTGTAATAATTATTAACCACTAACAAATGTATTTATATAGCATCATAGTAACATTATTAGGCATTAGCAAATGTCTATTATCACTATAGTAACATTATTAAACACTATGTGAACACCTGTAAAATATTTAAAAGAGTAATTGATCGATATTTCCAGATATTTGTTGATAACGTCAAAATAGTCTAATTAGTAGGTTATAAGTAATGATTACAATTTTTTGTTATCTTCTTATTGTTTATATCCATTCGGTTGTAGTAAATGATGATAGCATTTATCCTGTAATTAACTGTAAAATTTCCAATTGTGATGTTTTACAATTGTAAATATACAATTGTAATTGTATATTGAAATTTTTTCAATTTTATAATAAACAGTATATTTTGTTTAAATTTAAAATGTATCTTTCACTTTCTTATTGGAACAATTTTTATGAATTGTAAGTGGCTGTTGTTTATATATATATATATATATATATATATATATATATATATATATATATATATATATATATAAAACACAATTTATGTACACATTTTTTGTAAATATGATACACAGGTTATATATATTTGTGTAGCAAGACACCAGTGCGTGTCTTTCTATCTTACTTCAACCTTTCAATATTCTGCACAAAGTCATCTGCCCTTTTCAAATACCCCACTCACCCATTTAGTAATAGGAGCATTTTCCTTTTCCTATCCCTGATGAAAAGTTAGCAACCTCACAAATGCTGCTAACACAAAGAAAAACATATGGAGGGATTACAATATCAATTACATGAAATTTTATTGTAAGGTATATATTCTTCATTAATTCATTATCTCTTACTATTTACATAAGTTTTCTCATTTCAACCAATTTAAGAATTGCTCTACTTTCGATGACTACACTTTCAAATGAGAACAATACAGACTACAACCATAAGCAACAAAAATTATTTATATATACATCATTGGGAACAGTTCTGACAACTGTTATCATACAATAAATATAACTTCATTCCTTTATCATTTGTTTTCACTTTTCTGGTTTTTTTTAAAGAAATAAATAATTAAAATTTTGAACCTTTAAGGACATAATTTTTTTAAAATTATTTTAGCCAAATGGATCCAGTGATTCTCTGCACACTGGTGATGTTATGGAAAACAACTTTAAAAATTTTTTTTATTTTCAAGACATGAGGTGATGAAAATCATAATTTATTTTTTGAGTAATGATAAAAATCGTTAAGGATGCAAATATTTAATAAAAGAAAATAAATTAAAATTTACTATGAAATTTTGTGATGCAGTGCAAATTGTATCCCTAATCAAGATGGTTTCAATTGATTGTAGTGAAAACATACAAATTACATGGCAATTGAGATTGTCAGCTAGTCTGGGATGTCAAGAGTGGATAAATCTGATTAAAGATGAAAAAATATTTAATGAAACAATATATTAATGTCTGCAGTGAAAGTTTATGATGCCTGACAAACACTAAACCCTATTCCTTAACTCTAACTTCAAGATGGTTTGAATTGGCTGATATAGGAACATATACAAATAATATCTACTGGATGGAATGTCAAGAAAAATCTGAACTGCTAAAATTTTGATTTTCAAAGTTTCATAATTTTATGGACTACTATCAAAAGGCTATGATTTTCTGTTGGTATGAAAAACGACATCTGTGTAGAAATTACCAATAAAATCTAGAACAGTGTGTCAAACCAAAATTATCTAGGATATATAACAGGTTTACAACTTCTATATTTGCATTACAAGTGTGTGGCTTTGAGATGGCAATGAGGTTATTAATTCTGATATTTTTGTAGTATAATGTTAGCCTGTAATTGGGTGTAATACATTTTCTGTGCTACTTTTGTAAGTTTTTGATAATGTAGTCATTCATTCTATAACTAGGGCACGTTTGGTTCATGGACAATTCTATGAGAATAGACTTTGTCAGGATTTTGAGGAACTTCTCTATTATTGAAATGGGTTTAGATTTTGTCCCATTATATGGTACGTTGAACAAGTGTCTTCTGTAGCCCCAGGCTAAACAAAGCCTTGTGAATGGATATAGTAAATAAATAAATACAGACATACAAGTATGTATATGTTTGTGTTTGTATGAGTTGGTATTTTCTCTTATTAACACTTATGTTCACTGGTTGTGAGCAATGATGGTGTTATTTGCTTGCAGTCTACCTTGAAAGCACCTTTGGCATTCTTGACATAGTGTGTAATCTTTGTGAAAAAGAGTGGCATACCTACTATACAAATATGCCCTACCAACTTTGTTTCTTCATAACTTCCTGAAAAATGGATATGATTTTAAGGAAGTTTTCTACAAATGTGCTTGAGATGGTGTAGATATCGATTATATTGGAATTTGTGAAAAAATTTTCTGAGGATGGGAAGAGGAGTTTTGGAAAATTCACACATGTTGGCTTTATTTCCTTTATTTTAGAAAAATGGAGATGTTTTTAATGAAATTTTCTACAAATATCTTTCAGAATGTAGATTTGGGCTCGTATACATACATACAAGGACAGATACTGAACACGATAGATCTTTCCTGCAATCAGATCTGGACACAATGCAACAATGGATCACAGACTGGCAACTTAAGCTAGCTGTGGACAAGTGTACCACCATGCATTTTGGGAGAAAAAACCCAGCATTCACGCAATCCCTCCACAACACTAATATCAAGAAGTCTTCTTGTGAACGTGACCTGGGCACTACTGTCAGCAGTAATTTGCACTGAACAAAGCACATTTCTAAAATTGTCAAGAAGGACAAGGGTGTCTTGGCATCACTCAGCAAGACCTTTGTCAGCCACTCTCTAGCTATCTATTTAAGGGTGTATATGGCTATAGTGCAGCCACACTTGAAATTTGCATCACCAGTCTGGATCCCCTATCTTGCTCAGAACATCAACCTCCTGGAAACTTTTCAGAGATATGCATTTATCGTACTATGAACGCCTTGCTTCTCTGGGCATGGATACATTGAAGCTCTGATGTCTGGCAACTGACTTGGTAAACATCCACAAAATTATTAACCATTGTGCCAACAACAACCTTGAGCACCTTTTTGAATTCCATGTGTCTAACACACGTGGGTATAGCTACAAAATTAGAAAACAGCAGAGCTCCCATGACTTTCAGAAACATTTTTTCACACTCAGAGTTACTGAAGCATGGAACAAACTACCTGCATCAGTTGTTAGTTGCCAAGACATTGTATCCTTTAAAACCTCCATGCTTCCTGAAATTCACCAACACTACACCTGATATTCCCCCCACCTCCATACACATGTACACCATGACTCATACACTGTTCATTTCCTAACATTTGTACATAATCCTATGTACTGGCAACTATACACAATAATTTCATTATTATTATTATTATTGAAGGCCGTGATCTGGCAGAATCGCTAGCATGCTGGATGAAATGCTTAGTGGTATTTTGCCCATTGCTATGTTCTGAGTTCAAATTCCACCGAGGTCAACTTTGCCGTTCATCCTTTCAGGGTCGATAAATTAAGTACCAGTTTAGTACTGGGTCAATGTAATCGACTACTCCCTCCTCCAGATTTCAGGCTTTGTTCTTATAGCAGAAAGGAATTTTCTTGGCTTGGCTTCACTGACGAAAATTAGGAAGGCTGTTGTCCACATCTGCATGCTCGTTCATGGCTGAAAAGACCAATGTGGGATCAACATATCTAATTGCAATAACGACAGAGGTATGATTGTCCAGGATCCGATGATGCAGCTGCATTATCTTTTCACCTCTGACGGTTGTCTTCAAGAGATGCACTGCGAGAGATCTCAAACGAGGAAACAGCATCGCTAATGGTATGGCACCAAGCAGCATGGTCAGCTGTTAGAGTGGACCATTCACGATAATCAGTGTCACAAATGCTAAGGGACTGCTTCAGGCAGTCCTTGAAATGCTTCTTTGGTGCCCCCCTCTCTGTTGTGGCCAGTGGTGAGCTCACTGTACATGATGATCTTGGGTAGGTGGTGGTCTTTCATCCTGTCAACGTGTCCTGCCCAATGTAGTCATGTCTCAAATAAAATGGCTTCCAGGCTGGTGACCTTTGCTCACTTGAGGACCTCAGTGTTGGTAATGTAGTCACTCCAGTAGATGTTGTGGATGGTATGAAGGCAGTGTTGGTGAAAACGTTCAAGGAGCCTGAGATGACCAGTAGGGGACCCAGGACTCAGAGTCATATAGGAGTGTTGTGAGGATGATGGCCCTGTAGACTAACTTTTGTGCTGATCTTAAAATGTGTAGTGGCGCGAAATTATGGCCGCCATTAAGGAAGTACAATCTACGCATGCGCAAGGGACTTGCCTTCCCGGAAGCCCCTCGAGTGCACATGCGTAGTAAAACCAGCACTTAAAGCGCTTCTTTCGCTTTCTAAGCCTCTTTAGCATGATGCCTTCGATTTAACAACTTGATCCTCTGAGATTCCTCAACGAAGCTTTTAACCTTCCAATGCTGATTACAAGTTAACCAGCGACTACTAGGCTGAATGACACAGGATTTGTAAAACCAAGCATCACCAAAAATAAAACTTATTTTATTATGTTGTTAATTGTTCTACTGTTTCTTAATATATAGTTTTGTTGAAAGGTGATAGAGAGAGACTAATGTCTCTATTGCAACTATCAACCTTTTACAAATGCTTATTCCACACATGCTTGTGCAGTCTGCCAAATTTTGTGCCTCGTGCCTAAAGAATAGAAAAAAAAAAAAAGAATACTTGCATCTGATAAAATGTTATGTCCAAGATAAGTGAACTGCTGTATCGACTTCAGTTCTGTTTCAGCAATGGTGATGTGGGGCATCCTGTACTCTTCCTGGTTGGTATAAGACTTCAGTCTTTTTCAAGCTTACTTCCAGCCCAAAGAGCTGGGCGGCTTCTGTAAAGCAGGATGTGATGCGCTGGAGGGCTCTTTCTATGTGTGCGACAAGTGCAGCATCATCTCTAAAGAAGAGGTCCTGGATCACTTGCTCTTGAGTCTTAGTGTGGGCCAGTAGGTACCAGAGGTTGAAAAGATTGCTGTCTAGATGGTACCTGATGTAGACGCCATCTTCAGCTTGATCTACTGAACTTGACCGTCTAGCTATTGTTGATTGGTAGGTATGTAGCTTTGGATTTGATCGCGTTTTGCCAGATACGAATTTCAAATCACAATTCAATCATATTTTGCTCATGTGTGCAACAGATTTTATCCAATGAATGGCTGTTGTTCACGTGACAGTTTGGTAGCTCTTCTGGAACTTTCCAGGAGCAAGGCCTATAAATACAGTCAATTTAAGCGCCAATTTCGCAGAGTACCATAGACGTCAGAGCCGGTATGACATTCCCAACTCTCGTCAAATTCAGTGTATATAGCTGTTTAATGGCTGCCTATACAGTCGAGGATATTGAAGACATGACAGCATCTGAAGATTTAATATGTCAAAACCACCCCAAGTGTTACACCTTGAATAGACATTTTCCTTACATGCCATATTATGCTATTTTCACCATACTGCTCATATGTTGTTGGCACTCCGTCGCGGGTTTCAGTTGATCCAATCAATGGAACAGCCTGCTCGTGAAATTAACGTGCAAGTGGTTGAGCGCTCCACAGACACGTGTACCCTTAACGTAGTTCTCAGCGATATTCAGCGTGACAAGGCTGACCCTTTGAATTACAGGCACAACAGAAACAGGAAGTAAGAGTGAGAGAGAGAGAAAGTTGTGGTGAAAGAGTACAGCAGGGTTCGCCACCATCCCCCGCCGGAGCCTCGTGGAGCTTTAGGTGTTTTCGCTCAATAAACACTCACAAAGCCTGGTCTGGAAATCGAAACCGCGATCCTATGACTGCCAGTCCGCTGCCCTAACCACTGGGCCATTGCGCCTCCACACACACACACATATATATATATGTGTGTGTGGTGGATCTTGTATGCATGAGGTGGATTCAATCCACCATAGCCAAATTTAAATTAACACTACAACAGAACTTTTCCCACGTTGGAACAATGGTTTTTCTCTGACAGCAGTTTTACATTTTCCAGATGCCTTTAGCTAGGCCGAAATAATGTCTTCACTACTTGATCCTTTCTAACCTCTTCTACTTCACCAAAAGCTAGAATAGAGATAACAAGACCACCAACTAAATCTATTGTTCTCAATGATATATCTATCCTTCTGGATCGTTATAAAAGCAAGGAAACCCCAAGCAAAAAGTTAGTTTAGTCACCAGTCAGTGCCGACTCAACCAGTTTAGTCACCAGTCGGTAACAACTCAACGAGTCCAGTCACATGGTGACAACGAAGTCTAGCTGACCAGCTACAACCTTGGCCAGAGGAAGAAATGAAGTTTACTGTCAGCAACTGTGAGACAACGTCCCATACCCTACAACTCACGCTGGCTCTAATTCTGTTCTTTTACATATTCTATCGCTATTTGTGGCTTACTACTAACAATTCGTATACACCAAACTATGCAAAGAAGCATTCTACCGCATGCTTTCAGATATTATAACCTGCCCGTCGAGGCAAGGTCTTGTAATGTAACGGTAAATAAATATTTCCTTAAAACTTCATGCATTGTTCATCTTTCGCATCTTATAACATGCAATTATAACAACAAATTATTATCGTTACAAACTGGCGATCTCGACGTTGCACCATAACAGGCATCGCTACAAATATTAAAAATTAACCGTTACATATATATATTAATTGAAATACATGAACATCTTTTCATACTAACACAACACAGTAAATTATGTTCAAACATTGTGCATTGTTGTGAAGTCACTACAAGAAATTTTCTGTTAACTTGATTAACTATCTAATTTACCCACCAAAATCATATTACACGTATTTAATTATTTTGACACACTTCAGACAACTGTAATTTGCACTTACGAAATAATCTGAGAAAGAGAGAGTTACTTCCCTTCTATAGTCTAATGACCATCAGCTGTTTGTAATATGTTTGTTATATAATCAGATTTTCAAATGACGAGGATTAAAAATATACTGACAGCCCGTAGGCTTTGATGTTTTCCTTTGTTTTTATTGTTAGAAAGAGCTTTAAATGATGGTGAAATTCTCAGTGAATAAAATCTCTGATAAGTATGAACTATTTGTTGCATCAATTTTTTCCGATGTATCGACTATGCAACTTTTTCTCAACTTGCCACATACTGCCTAACCCAAACCTTTTACCAGTTACAACCTAAACATTAAACATACACACATAAAGATTCACATGAATATATATTTACATACATTCATTGGTATGATAACCCTCCTGCAACCACCAGATACAATAACATTTATCAGTTCATTGCAGTTTCACAGGCTATATCTGTTTTTCTGTTGAACTCAGATTTGTCTGGAATTTGCAATAACCTTACTATTGGAAAGACTCCAGTAAGGTGGAGCATCTGCTGGAAGTTAAACAGAGTTATCACATTATTTTCATTAGCCATATCAGATCATGTGCTTTGATAATGTTTTTCTTCATGCCTACTTATATAGTTACCTCTTATAATTGAATAAGAGATAACTACATCCACAATGATTGTAGATTCTGCTCTGACCTCTTCTCTCACATTTTAACTTCTCATCACGGAGCATAAAGCTTGGGGGTTTGTAGTCTTGCAAGCTGTACGTAACCTCACAAGTGTTGGTAACATGATAAAAAAACAAAAAGTATCTAATGCACATTGTGAAGTCAATGTTAGGAAGGACACCCAACCATAGAAACCATACCAAAGCAAACACTGGAACACAATCCAGTACTTTGACACCCTGAATCCTGTCAAACTATCCAACCCATGCCAGCATGGAACATGGACATTAAACAATGATGATGATTGTAAAAACACACAGCATATAGTGCATCTCCTACTGCCTCCCAGTATTATCCAGCATATTTAGGGAAGTTAGCTCATCATTATTGTAAGTTTTTTTAAGAATGGACATGCTCTAAATAACTCTTGTTATAACTATATTGAATTTTTTAATGGTTCACCAGTTGCACCTCTTACCGGCATTGATATATGATCTAGTGTTTTCAACATTGTTGTTGATATATTGTTAATTCCTCCAACTTTTAACAGCAATATAAAGTTGTTTGTAGATTTGAAGAAATGTGCCAAGTATATTTCAAGTGTTTTCTGTTAGCTGTATATATGCTGTCTTAATATTATCTTGTTTTTACTAGTTTTATGTATAACCTTCAACAGATATTTTCCATTGAGTGAAGTTTTGTGATTATATTCAGATTTCTGAGCATTTTGTTATTGTGTGAGATTTTGAAGTGTATATTATCTATATAGCTGTATATCTTCACACTTTTATCAGGGGTATTGTGGTACTTCTGTTGCTGCAAAATCATTAGCTGACCAATGACAATAAGTTGCTTGTTACATTTCTAGTCACAGGCAGATTGTATGGAGGGTTGTATCAGCTGATATTAGTCCTCCTGGGTTTAATGTCTTTTGTATTGTTTTATGTACTTCAGTTGTACATTCCCTATAAGAGGATGGCTGTCAGCTGATAAGTTTAACATTTTTCTGTTTATATCCTTTGATTTGTTAAAAAAATATAAATAATATTTGTGTAACTGAAGTTTTCTAGTTTTAAAATGTTTTTTTATCATTCAGATAAATATAGATAATACATCTTATGACACTCCTGAGGTTAATCTATTTCAATAGCTTTTAGCCAAGAAATATTTTTTCAATAATTGTTTTACTCAATATTTTCAATCAACAATCAGAACTGGTGCAGAGTGAAGTGAAAACAGGTATACACATTTATTTATATAACTGTGCAGTGATGCTATCATCAAGTTGTGAGAATATGTTTCTGATGTTAAGAGAGAAAATAAATATTTTAAGAGTGCTTCACCAGTGGTAAGTTATCTATTTGTTGATGCTTTTGTCAGTTACTGATCTTCGTAAGTCCTTCCAGACCGGTGAGATCGGTAGGGTTGATATTTTGATTTTCAGTTTGAAGATTCATTGGGAAAAACATGGGCAGAGAGGTAATTGTAAGAGGGAACATGTTCAGATATTTCAGAGGAGATACCACTGCAGTAACAACAGAGAGAGAACAAATTGTTTCCATGAGATAGTGGTTGAAGCTTCTTTGTGATTGAATCAGTTAAATTACTTTCTTTTGAATTTGCTCAAGGATGCAAATGTATTAATATCATCAGTGCCATCCCATAGATATACACACTGCTCCATGGTTTGTCTTATTTGAGCTTTGTATAGATTTAACAATTGAGGTTGTTAATCTCCTGATTCTAAACAAGAATCCTAGTATTTGTGATAGTTTATTAATGTTATATATGTGGAAATACAATATAATGGCACCAAAGATTGCAAAACCTAACAAGTGTAACAACTGAGGGATTTGTTATTCGCGACTACAAACTATATGGTATAACATGTTTTATTGATAAGTCTAGTAAACAAGTTGGTGTGTTGTCAAAGTGACAAGGATGTCATGACTTCGTTGAAAGATGCTTTTCAGGTCTATTCCTAGATTCAGTGAATTATTGGGGGTAAGGTGTTTAGGAAGATAATGCACATGTGTGGACAGTATTTTTAGAAATTACCAATGCAGTAGTGGTTTACATATAATATGTGCTGAATCCTGTTACATATACTTTACTTCAATATGAACATAGTTGTGAATATGTCCAAAGATGTTATAGAAATACAGCTCCTCTCCTGTCTCATGAAGTTACCAGTTTCAGGATATGATACACAATAGATATTTCAGAGATATTGCTTCTCTTCCTGAATGTGTTGATGTTTGTTTAATTTACAGCTTAGAAAACAAGATACCACAAGTGTATAGCTTCTCTCCTGCATGAATGTGTGTGCATAGAATGATGTATACTATCAATAGTATATGCAACAGTATTGTTAAGTAACAGCAGAGTAATGCAGTTATTGCGTTCATAAGTTAGGAGATTAAAAAGAATTTAATCTAAAATTTATCTTCATCATACATTTTTCAGATAGAAATATTTACATCTTCATAAAGAGATTTAGTTTCTTTATTTAAAACAATCACATATAAACAATAGAGTGATGCAGTCAGATCTCAGGGTGCAGGGCGTTACAGATGAGGTGTCAGAAGTCAATTCAGAGTGATGATCTGCTGTATCATAGACCTTGATACATGCAAATTAACATTTGCTTAAGCATCAGAGAAATGATAAATTACATGGATTTTCCAAACAAAATCAGTTTCTTAAAGGCATATACTTTAAATTTATTTTATCAGAATAGGTAGTAAGACCTGACTGTATAAAAAGAACTAGAATATAAGTTCTAATACATATTATCCTATGATGAAGTGCATTTTATTAAGGCTTGTGTATTTTACTTAAAACATACTGTAATGTTAATCAGTAAATACATTTCCATATTATTTACTCTCAATTTCAAATAAACCAAGAGTATCTTTTCTCCTTTCTAGGCATTTCTAAAATGTATATATATATATATATATGTAGATGAGCATTTTGAAAGCAAGTATTTATTAGAAATATCACACTGATAAGTTTTAACATCACCAATATAGACATATTTGTTGTAATATGAAAATATGGCTATATAATTTTATGAGAATGATTTAATGCAGGTGAGAGTGACAGCTTTTTTTCTTGTATGAATGCTTGTATCTCATTAACTCAACATTTTAGAGAGAAGTATTTTCAACAGGGATATAGCTTCTCTCTTATAGGACAGACTTTTCATAGTTCACTCAAATGAAAATAACACCTGTTCTGAATGCAAACACAGTAGTCTTCACTAAAATAACACAACAGCCAAATTGTGATGCTAAACCCAGCAACAAATATGTGAATGTGTTTCCAAATGGTTGTCACCATTAAAAGAGAATTATTTACTTTATATATCAGAGTCATCTGGCTTCTTTTCTGTATGAACACGCTTGTGAGTATTCAAATAGCTACTTCGAGAGAATGATTTACCACAGATATCACAGTGATATGGTTTCTCTCCAGTATGAATGCGTTTGTGAGTTGTCAAGTGACTATCTATGGAGAATGATTTACCACAGATACTGCAGTGATATGGTCTCTCTCCTGTATGGATACGTTTGTGTTTAGTTAAACTACATGGTACAGAGAATGATTTGCCACATACATCACAGAGATATGGCTTCTCTCCTGTATGAATACGTTTGTGAGTTGTTAAGATATTTGTTTGAGAGAAAGATTTACCACAGATGTCACATTGATATGGCTTCTCCCCTGCATGAATGCGTTTGTGAGTAGTTAAGTGACTATCTACAGAGAATGATTTACCACAGATATCACAATGATATGGCCTCTCTCTTGTATGAATATGTTTGTGAGTAGTTAAGTGATCACTTCGAGAGAATGATTTACCACAGATATCACAGTGATATGGCTTCTCTCCTGTATGAATACGTTTGTGAGTAGTCAATTCACTATATCGAAAGAATGATTTATCACAGCCATCGCAGTCATAAGGCTTCTTTCCTGTATGAATATGTTTATGAGTAGTTAAATAATCACTTCTAGAAAATGTTTTACCACAGATATTACAGTCATATGGCTTCTCTCCTGTATGAATACGTTTGTGAGTAGATAATTTGCCATTGCGAGAAAATGATTTTCCACAGATATCACAGTGATATGGCTTCTCTCCTGTATGAATACGTTTATGAGTAGTTAAATAACTGCTTTGAGAGAATGATTTATCACAGGTATCACAGTGATATGGTTTCACTCCTGTATGAATGCGTATGTGAGTAGCTAGGTGAACTTTTGTAGAGAATGATTTACTACAGATATCACAGTCATATGGCTTCTCTCCTGTATGAATACGGTTGTGTGTAGTTAAGGAACCCTTCTGAGAAAATGATTTACCACAGATATCACAGTGATATGGTTTCCCTCCAGCATGAATAGGTTTATGTTTAGTTAAGGTACCTTTTTCAGATAATAGCTTAGAAACATCACAGTGTTTTGATGACTTTTCTATTTGTTTCAGTGTCTTATCAGGAAAATCAGTCCTTGACTGTATTTTATATTCATCCTGGTTGTCACATAATTCATTTTCCATAATTTTCTTCTCTTACCACAATATACAAATACTTTTCTTGTGTTAGGCTTTATATTTCAACAAACATTTCTTGAACTTTATTTCCATCAACTCTGATCTTTGATGATGTCTGAAGATGCAACTAATGGTTACTTACATGGTGATTTATCATAAGAAATCATTTCTGTGCAAGTATTCCAAGACTGTTTTATTACAGAAGTCTGTCTTGTAGTAAGAAATCAATGCGTATGGTAACACTAAAATAGATCCAGTTACCTAGATATACATGAAATTTCTGTCAAGAGAAGCCAGTTATGTCTCTGTGGTAAATTTGTCCAAGTTTAATTAGAATGCAAAATTATCTTGTATTTATTCCAGAAAGTAGAGAAATATTATTAATAATATCAGGTCAAAGGAATTATTTCACGGTAATTCCACCATAGATTTATACAAACAAAGTTTTATCAGTTCTGTATAACATCTTTAAAAAGTATGACAAACATTGGTGATTTATATGAAGGAGAGAATCATTTTATGCCAATGTCAGCTGAAATAATAAAGAAACAGTGTTAGAAACAATACAAACTTTGTTACATTTCTATATTAACAAACTATAAATATAAACATTTACCTGAATATTTCAACTTTAATTTCTAATTTCTTATTAACATGACTTCACACAACTTTGTGGGAACTCTGCATTTGTAAAATACAACAATGTCAGAGTGTGTACCATGCCAGATTAAACAGGCAATGAAGGCAAATGAAGCCCTCACCAGAAAACTCGTTAAGCTAAAAATAACAGTTAAATGTCTGATACACAGAAATATGTTACTAAGACGACTTATCTGTGGCATACGATTTTTTTTTTCACTTTAAGTAAATTCCCAGGTAAACGTTTCTAATAGAAAGGCAGAAGACACCAGAAGCAAAAATAAAGAATATACACGCACAAGTGTAATTTGTTACATAATCTCTATAATACACATGATAGTGAATGAAATAATTCCCCGTTTTAACTTTTTTAATTACAAGTGTGTGTGTGTGTATGTTGAAATCTACGGATGCACAAACGTAGAAAACAAAATGAAACAAACATGGACGACTTGTTCCGAAACACCTCCGACTGGGGAACGGTTCTCAAAAATAACCTCTAATTGTTTTCCCCCAAAATTCCTATGTCCTCGGAATCTACATAGTCCGAGGTATATTTGTAGAGAATTTCATTTAAAAATATCCATTTTCCCGAAAGTTAAGACGAATTGAAGTGGACTCCGGTGAATTTCCGAAATTCCAACCCCACCCCCAAAACAAGTTGTATATTCGGAATATACATGATATAACACATATTCGTAGAAAATTTCATAAACAAAAATATCCATTTTTCTGAAAGTTATGATCATCTAAAGTCCGCGGGTGGGGGTGGACAGAAATCTGTAGTTATGCCATGAATGTTGGTTCGTTTACACTGTTTATATAGAGAGGAAGTGATAGTAAAAGACAGTTAACATAGCAAGCAATATATAAATGAGCACTACAAATACTGAAAGAATAAAAGACAATGGATGAGAGGGAATATATATGCAAGGTGAGAGAGAACTTCATAATATAAAATCAAAACAGAATTTTGTTTTTCGCTTTCAACTTTTTTTTTTTTCTTTTTTTTCACTTTCTGAACAGCCTGATGTTTAAATAATTTTCTTCTGAAAATTAGAATTCATTTCATCATTTTGTATATGCATCAAGAAATTTCATAAAAATGAAGTTATAGTTACTGTATGTATGTATGCCATCTCTCGATACTACTACAAAAAGGTGGCAAAAGCATACTCCCATGATGTGACGGGTAACACTGGTGTCAATAATTGTAAACAAATGATTTAATACTTTTAGCCAACGCACGATCATCGTCATTTATAGCAAATCGAAGAAGAATAAATCTTTGATGAAATACATAATTTCAGAACATACTGTTTACTGATAATAATCATAATCTTCGCAAATATCCAATCACTATGTTTATGTGTCATTATCACCTACATTCGGCTGTCAAACTAGAGACAGCACGTTCTACATGAAAATTTGGTAGGGGTGATCACAGCCGGAACAACTTTTAGAATAGGTCTGCCAGACCAATTCTGACCTGGAACTAAACACCTGCAGACTAAACTGTAGCTTTATTTTCGAAAAAATATTGACTGCATAGGTCGATATTTTTAATACTTATATATCAATATAGGGTGAAAACAAAAGTTATCGAATGTACTCATACACAGAGAAGTTTTGCCAAGTGAGGATGAAACCAGTCCACTTACCACTGAGCTGTTCAACGAAATAGCCAGGTTCTATAAGTTATCGTCAAGAATTTCCGAGATAGATTAATCAATAATGGCGAACCACGACTAATTTCTTTGTTACCTTCGCTACCGGAAGAAAAGAAAAGAAAAGGAAGTGACGTAAAGAGTAAATTAATACAGCTGTCTGCACCCCACCCCCATCTCTCCACATATCATTTTATTTGTACCAATCTTTGACGGCGGTCATGTTAGGGCACCATATTGGAGAATTCTTAGTTGAATGAATCAGACCCAGTACTTTTTTTTTTAAGCCTGGTACTTATTTTATCGAACACTATGTCGATCCGCTAATATACGAGGACAGAAACACACCAACACCGGTTGTCAAGCGGTGATGGGAGACAAGCACAGACACATGTGTGTGTGTCTTTGTGTGCTGAGGTTGATTCACGACGAGCTTCTTTACCAAATCCACTCAAAAGGCTTTGGTCAGCCCAAGGCTATAGTAGAAGACACTTGTCCAAGTGGGACTGATCCCGCAACCGTGTAGTTGGGAAGCAACTTCTTATTACGTAGCCACTCCTCTGCATATATATATATATATATATATAGTGTCTGAATTTTATAGTGTTAATTATCCATCACGGCTGGTCTTACCAATCGATTTCAAGTGAAATTATATAATGCAGTGTTAGGCAACAAACCAGTAATATGCGCTCATCAGAGATAGCCGACATGTAATAGGAAATAGCGACCGCTCTCCACTGCTGGAGGTGGAAATGAACACGACCGGTCGGCGTCTGCTGTGTAAAGGTGGTAGGCTGAAAAAAGTTCCAGAGGAGTCCAACATGAGTTATATCCCTTGGTTATGCTTGCTGTTGGTGCGTGTAAAGGATAAAGTTGTGTGGGTTTTTTTTTATATACTACCGTGTGGTGTGAAATGTGTAATGTGATGCGTAAAGTGTAGTGCATACGGTGTGTAATGTATAGTGTGTTGGTTTGTTTATGTGAGAATAGAATTCGTATGAGCAGGTATGTGTTGGGGTGGTTATCTACGGGATGTCTGTCTTATGGGCGTGTGTATTTGTGAACATGGGTATTTTGGTGTATGTCTTTAGCTGATATACCCTCCAGCCTTCATCAGGTGTCTTGGGGAAATTTAGAACCTGGATTCTCCAAGACACCTGATGAAGGCTGGAGGGTATATCAGCCGAAACGTTGTGTTAACAACAAACAAGATGAGGACAAATATCCGTCAAATGTAAATAATGTACATAATTCCTCATCTCTTAAATATAGAACTCCTCGTGCTTTGCTCAATGCTCTGAAAGTAAAACTACACCATAAATGGGCTTTAGCTCCACAAGAACAGCTGCATGTCGCATGTGAAGTATTCACACCTAGACTTAAGGCTGTGGTTCGAAACAGAGGTGGTCATATCGAATAAATGTGGCAGTGTCATAATTGTGTTTCCTTTACCATTGCTTAGACCCAAAATATAACAATATTTTACCTTGGCAAAATTGAAAAAGTTGGTTGCCTTAATTTTGGGACACCCTATATAAATATATATAAATAAGCAATCGCAACCAGGCGTGCTGTGCCTTCAGCTTAACAATCAGCCAACAGAAGACCAAGGTAATGGGCCAAGGTGTCTTGGATACCCCCATCATTACCATTGACAACCACTCACTTGATGTGGTCTGTGAGTTTATGTACCTTGGCTCAACAATTACAGATGGCCTCACACTCGACCAGGAGCTGAACAGGAGAATTGGGTTAGCAGCCTTGAGCTTTGACCTTCGCCAAACTAGCTCAAAAAGTGTGGTTAAATGGCAAGCTGACGAGATCCACCAAATTCACATTTTATAATGTATGTGTCTTCAGCACCTTGCTATACAGTGGTGAGACCTGGTGCCTTTATGCCAGACAAGAACACCACCTGAATGCCTTTCATCTGCACAACTTTCGGAGTATTCTTAGGGTCAAGTGGAATGACCACATCACCAACAATGAAATACTTACCCATTCCCAGCTATTAACTACTTTCACACTACTTCGGTAACGCCATCTCTGCTGGCTGGGACATGTGCACTGGATGCCTGACAGGAGGTTACCAAAAGATATAATGTATGGGGAGCTAGCCTCTGGCAGACGTGCTCGCTAACGACCACACCTCCGTTTCAAGGATGAGTACAAACGTGACATGAAGGCAATGAGTATGAATACCAAAATCTGGGAAAACATGGTCTTAGTTTCAGTTCCCTGCAAGGCACCTTGGGTGTCTTCTACTGTTGCTTTGGGTCAACAAAAACCTGATGATTGGACTAAATAGTTGGAAAGAGAACGCTCATCATGTATGTGTATGAATTCTTGTCTTGATATTATGTGATTGTTGTAAACGAGCAACCCTCCCTCATAAGCGCACCCCACCCCCACTCAGTCCTACCCATCCCTTATACCCTACCGCCCCATGCTTTTCCCACCACCACTGACCAATTCCCATCCCCACATTTTCACACCTACACACGTCAATATCACCAGCACTCTCTTACACATGCACACCTTCGTTTTGGGATCACTACGTTATCTCCCCTTCTTCTTAACTCTCCTGTGTGACCCTTCTGTCAGCATTCGCCATGATAGATCGCTAACCACTACACACATTTTTTTTCTCTCCTTGTTTCTTTCTGTGGAAGAGCGTAGGCTCAAAACATTAAAGACTTTTTCTATTCCCGAGCGTTATACTAATACATCTGTTTGTTGTCTACACCACCTGTATTCATCTGTAGTTTTTTTTTGTGAATTCTCCCTATATACATATATATATTCAACTTTACGATGAAAGTAAAGTTTTTAAAAAAAATTTTATTTTTAGAAGCATTGAGATGTATTGTAAGATACAGAAATAAATTCAATTCTCAAATGCGTGATAATGCTATAAAATAGCGTGATCAGGATAAATTATCCATATAATGCAGAAAAATACGTTGCCGGCCAGCCATATACATATATATATGTATGTATATATATCAGGTCATCCCATAAGTTCTGTCCGATTTTATGTTGTTTAAAACTGAATGAAATTTAATAGTATTTTAGAATGTCTAATGGAATTAAAAATTATTTTTATGCATTTGTGTACATTTAAGCTAATTCAGTATTATTTTACAGAATAATAGAATTAAAATTTCTTTGATTAAAACCCTTTGTAACATGGAAGTATCCAAAGAGCATTTGAGGCACAAAATGCTTTATGAGTACAAAAAAAGGAAACTTTGCAGCTGAAGCGACTTGAAACATACACTCAATTTATGGGAAAGAATGCTTGAATGAAAGAACTTGCAGAAGATGGTTTGCAAAATTCAGAAGTGGAGATTTCAGCCTTGAAGATGAAGATCGAACAGGATGTCCAGTTGAGTTTTATAAACTCCTCGAGGCATTACTTGAAGAAAATCCTGCATTACAGTTGAAGAATTGGCAGTAAAGCTTAGTTCAAACCATACAACTGTTCATCGTCATCTTCAACAACTTGGAAAGGTTCCTAAACTTGGAAAATGGGTGCCTGATGAATTGTCCAAAAGCAACTGCAAATCCCGAGTTGACACCTGCTCTTCTCTCCATTCTAGCGAACTCATTTCACCCTTTTTGGATAGACTTGTGACTGGTGACGTAAAATGGATCTTCTATCGAAATGTTAATTGTCAAAAACAGTGTATATATGTATATGTATATATATATATATATGTGTATATATATATATATATATATATGTGTATATATATATATATATATATATATATATATATATATATATATATATACACACATGTATATGTATGTGTGTGTGTGTGTGTGTATATATATATATATATATATACATACATACATACACATATTCTGAAATGAAGGTTGTAAAAATGAATTGCTGCTTCTGACTTCTATAAAAATTTAAACCATTGGGAAAATGTAAATATTACAATAGTAAAAAAATGGTTTGTGATCTGTATATGGATATTTTCAGAGTTTTTGAACCACAAATGTTTCATGCAATAAAGACTAATGCAGAGAATAATGGATGCTAAATATTAAAGGTGTAAATAAAAATTTTTATATAAAAATCATAAATATGGGAAACGATTCTGAAACAAAATGGTAATATTTCACAATGAAACTCTATAAATACAACATTCATCCATTTCTTGAAGTAAGCCAAAAGCTCCAGTGAACTCTCACCATGACCATCCTACTGTAGCTTGATTTATTATTGTAATAACAGTTTTCAGTTTCTTGAGTAAATTGTGACCAATTAAATCAGTATTTTGAGATAATGTTTTATAAAAGACAGCACAATGGTTTGGTTTATTTAACGTACTAATCTGTATATGAGTTGGGTAAGCATTCTTAAAGAATGTTTGACTACAGAATTCAAGGCTATGATTTCTTATCTGAGGAGATTTGTTTGTGACTAGTTTATATTTCTAATATAAGAGAATGTTTTACCATGAACATCACAATGGTTCAGTTCCTAACATAAATGAGTGAGACTATAGATATGTCTAAAAATTTTCTCTATAGACATCACAGTGGTAAGGTTTCTCACATGTATGAGGAGTTAGACCAGAATATCTAAAAGATATCACAAAGGTACATTTTCTTGTCTGTATCAATATTTATATGGGGAGTTAAGATTTCTGAAGGAATATTTTTTCCACATATATCATAGTGACATGGTTTCTCAGCTGTGTGATTATGTTTGTGAATAATCAATTCACTGCTACAAATGAATATTTTATAATAGACATTACAATAGTATGGTTTCTCCCTTGCACGAGTACATTTGCAATCAGTCAGGTATTATTGAGAGAATTTTATACCAGATATCAGTGATACTGTTTCTCATCTGTATGTGTATGTTGTGACTTGTCAAGTGATCTTAACCAGAGTTTTTTTTTTTTATAAAGAACAGTGGTATAATTTCACATCTGTATGACTTACACCCATGAACATTCACAATTAAGAAAGAATGTTTTACCACATAGCACAGACAAGATTTCTCACTTGAGTAAACATTGAGGAAAATGTTTAACCACAAATACAACAGTATGCTTTCTTACCTGTGTGAATATGTTTGTGACTTGTCAAATAATCACTCCAAGAGTATGCCTTACTGCAGTTAATAGTGCTGTGGTTTCTTAGTTATGTAAGTGTATTTGTGCACTGACAAAGAACCATTTATAATGAAATCTTTAGAGCAAACTTTACAAAAGTAAATATTTGAACTTGTGTGAAGTGATTTGAGTTCATTGATGTCCTTACATTTTCTAAATGTCTTTCCCTTGATATCACAGACATATAATTTCTTCTCTTCGTCTTCCTCAGTTTGGTAAGGAAATTTCATTATTTTCCCTTTGTGTTTCCTTATAAACCTGATTCTCGTGCAGCCTCTCCTCCATAATGTGATTTGTTGTTCATAGAACACAAATATAATGTTTTATAAGGCAAATGACACTGCGATTAATGTGCTAGACTATTGAGCACAAGATCATGAGATCAAAACTTACAGATTATAATACAGTCTATTTTCTCTTCAAATAATGAATATTTGAAAATATTTGTAGTTATGTCTCAAGTATAAATAAATATTTTCAAATATATTAAGGGATAAATTTATTCCCTCAGATTTTAATTTTGTAATTAAAGCTAATCAATTCAAACATAACTGCATTTGCTCCACTTATCAAAATATATCCAGATATGTAACACATTATATAATAATGGCTTTTTCAAGTGTTTCCATTGCAATATCACTCAGGAGATTTATTTCAAATCACTTTCATTAACTTAGATAACCACTGTGATGTCTTCATTATTAAATCAGTTCTTCAATTTTTTTGGATTCTTCATGGATCTGTTGATGTAACTTGCGTGAGAAATGATCACTTCAGTAATACCAGACACACTAAAATTAAGAGACAGTAAAAAAAATGAAACACATTTCAATACAAAGATATAACAGAATACAACACAAAGAATTACAAGAATTTCATAACCTGCATTATTGCATAGATAAGTTCAATAGAAATACAAGACTCTGTGTTTGTAACAAAACTTAGGCATTACTTTTTGTAAAGATTTATAAAAGCCTCTATCTTAACTTTAAGTAAAAATGATGTTATGACATCAAAGTACCACAAGATTCTCATACTCTGATAGCTTGCTATAAAGTTACTATTAATCTTCTATCTCAACAATTTGTCTATATATGCATGAAATATTCATCCCTTTCTGACACCATGTTTTAGGCAGACATCACAAAACTCAACCTCTGCAGCAGAGGATAAAAGTAATGAGAACTTCCTCGTTTCAGTCAGTTGACAGTAGCCATGCTGGAGCACTGCCTTAAAGGGTTTTAGTGAAAGAAATCAACCCTAGGAGTTATTCTTTGTAAGCCTAGTACTTATTCTATCAGTTTCTTTGCCAAACCACTCAGTTATTGGGACGTAAACACACTGACATCGGTTGTCAAGCGATGGTGGGAAGACAAACACAAAGACAAAAACACATAAATATACATACATAATCCACTCACAAGGCTTTGGTTGACATCACACTCAAGGAACCACACAATGGGACTGAACCCGGAACCATGTGAATGGGAAGCAAGCTTCTTACCACACACCCATGCCAGGATATGAAATTAATTAACTTCAAATTATTATTTAAATGAATTGGAAACTGACATTATTGTTTAACTATCCACTCTTCCATGGGTTGGACAGTGTTTGTGGAAGCAAATTTTCTACAGTTGAATGCCCTTCCTGTTGCCAATCCTCACTTGTTTCCAAGCAAGATAATATTTCTACATGGTAGATAAGCACAGGCATGGCTGTATGGTAAGAAGCTTGCTTTTCAACCACATGGTTCCAGGTTCAGTCTTATCTGTGGCACCTTGGGCAAGTGTCTTCTACTATAGCCTCAGGCCAACCAAAGCCTTGTGAGTGGATTTGGCACCTGAGCATTGGTTGGAATTTCTTCAGTTCATTCTCTTCTAATTTAGAATCTGCATCAGCAACAGCCTGATAAATATGTTTGTCTGTCTGTATTTGTTCCCCCACTATCACTTGACAACCAATGTTGGTGTGTTTATGTCCCTGTAACTTAGTGGTTTGTCAAAAAAGACCAATAGAATAAGTACTAGGCTTACAAAGAATAAGTCCTGGGGGTTGATTTGTTTGACCAAAGGTGGTGCTCCAGCATGGCTACAGTCAAATGACTGAAAAAAAGTAAAAGAATGTTTTCACAGCAAATGAGTGACACACATTTATAACTAGCATGTGATGTGAAGAGGAGACCCATATACACATGGACATATGTATGTGTGTGTATAAACGATGGACTTCTTTCAGTTTTTATCTACCATATCTACTCACAAGGCTATAGCAGAAGACATTTGCCCAAGATGCCATGTAGTGGGGTTGAACTTGATGCCATGTAGTGGGGTTGAACTTGAAACCATGTAGTTGGGAAGCAAACTTCTTAACCACCCACCCACCACTTATTATTAACAATTATTTATTTAAAGAAGAAAAAAAAAAACTTACCCATTGTTGATTGTGCATACTGTTTACATTTAGTAGTTCATTAACAAACCGCTCATACTCATACTGCTTTTGAAATTCTGCTGATCGATGTTGCACACCACGACGAAGTATTTTTAGAGCTTCTCGCATCTGAGCATTGGTTGGAATCTCTGGAATTTCTTCTTCTGGATTTAGCTCATTCTCTTCTAATTTAGAATCTGTATCTGTAACAGCCTGGCATATTTCTGACACTGTCATTGTAGCCTCCAATTCCACTTTGTCATCGATAGCCAACCAATAGTCAAACTCTTCTTTTTGCATGTCATCTGGGTTTCTGTCAAGAATTTCATTTGTAATAAGTTCTAATTCATTGTTAACAAGGGTTTCTGTGTTTGCTTTACAAAATCCACTTTTTTTGAAACAGTTTTCAATAGTCTTCACTGATACTTGGTCCCATGACATTGCTAGCATATGCAATACATCAAGAAGGGAAATCTGTTTTGCGATTGCATTTACATCCGACTGGCTTTGACTATCATCAATTTCAGGTAAAATTCTTATACAAATTTCTCTACGATAATAAGCTTTTAAAGCTCGTGTGATGCCTTGGTCACATGGTTGAATTAATGATGTAGTATCTGAAGGTAATAAAATTAATTTGATGTTTTTTAATGACAAATTATTTCTATGTGCCAAACAATTGTCAACTAACAGTACAATTTTTCGCTTTAATTCCAAATCCCACATAAGTAACCAGTTGTTAAAAATATCTGTAGTCATCCAAGCATTAGCATTTGAACAGTAACGAACAGGTAAACTTTTGACACCTTTAAAACACACAGGATTTTTACTTTTTCCAATAACCACAAGCTCTCGTTTCTGTCCTTTCATATTAGCGCAACATAGAACTGTCACTTGCTCTTTTGAACATTTAAATCCTTTGGCATTTTCATTTTTTAACGAATAAGTATGTTCCGGCATTGCTCGAAAATAAATCCCTGTTTCGTCTGCATTGTAAATATCTTCCGGAGAATATTCAGCAATAATTTTTGGCCATTCTGTCTTAATCCACATTTCAGCTGATGAAACATTAGCCCTTTTCCCCTCGCCATGAACACGCTTGTATACAATATTCTCTCGTCTTTTCCATCTGTTAAACCAACCTTCAGTTGGTGTGAAATTTGTTTTACCCATTTCTTTTGCAAACTCTTCTGCCTTTTGGCGCATTAGCGGGCCATTAATTGTTGTATTCTTTTCACGAACATTGCCAAACCAAATTTTCAATGCTGACTCAATTTGACTATCTTTGCCAGACCGTACTCTCTTACGATCTATGTTCTCATTAGAAAGTGCTAATTTTTCAATACTAGATCTGTTTTTTAAAATCTTACACAAAAGTGGTTGGGAAATATTCAAGTAAACAGCAGCACTGCGCTGGCTCATTTTGGGTAACTTATCATAACACCCCAATATGTTTAGTTTTTCTTGTAAAGACAAATCTTTACGTTTCTTATTTACCTCTTTCATCATGATGTTTTAATAGTCGCCTATGCTCACTTTATTTAATTAGGAAACAATATAAATAAATATCAATATCACAACTTTGTTTGGCCTCTGACAAATGTCAACGAAAACAGATTAACTGAAAATTTTGATAACAATCTCTAGAGCAATAAGTGAATAACTCTTTACTTGACATTAAATAAAGTATTTAGAAAAGTTTGATTTTGATGACAATAACCTTTGATAATATAATCCGTGATTATAATAAGCGTCTCTCTCTATATATATATACACACACATATATATACATACATATATGAAGAAAGCAAATTAATACTAATTTTTCATTTTACTAAGAAAAATGTATTATCTAACAAAAATAACGAAACGCTCTCACTTTAACGAGAAGCAATAAGTTTTGTCAGAGAGGAGGGGTTCAATTCCCAATGTCCGCCATATTTTATGAGAAGCTAAGATCTTAAATCCAAGGGAATGGTGCTGTTGGTGGTAGTGGTCTGTGTTGGCAAAAGTTAATCCATAAAAATTCCTAAGCGTAGCAGTTTGCCTTGTCTGCCTGTGATCGTGGTATTAGCCTCTATATTCTTTCTATACGAAGTAAGACGAATATTCGAGACATTAGACATTTCATACCTCAACACAAAATCAATTCACTGCAATTTCTGCTTTTTTCTTTATTTTCTATGAACTTTCATGTTTTGTTATGAAGTGCAGAATTAATAAAGTAGGAGAGGATAACGGCAACCTTGGTCCACGAGAATCTCGTGTGATGTCATAACAATTAGTTTCGTAAAATTCATTTTGTGTTCTTTCAGCTTCTTTCTTTTATTTTAATTATAAGCAATATCAAAGCAAACAGACGCATGAGAAATGACATGTCAACAATATTGATGGGTATAAATATTAATATAGACTTCATATGGAAGATGTTACATTTGCTTAAGCATTAACAACCTAAGTGCTAAGTGAACAATAACAGCTTCAGGATTCTACAACAAAACTTGATTTCCATTTTTGGCTCAACGTAATAAAGAAACCATACTCAGTTAAATACCAATCAACTATATTTAGTTTGATCCAACTATGTAGCAGTTTTAGTCTACTAAAACTGACAAAAGAATATCAATTTACATCAAACAACTGCAGCAAGTGAACGGAATATGGAATTAAGAAAATTGTCAGGGGAAGTAATTCTACAGTTAACTAAATAAAAATTTCAACACCGAATTTGTTATGCAGCGAATAACTTTTTCTGGTATACACAAGTGGACCACTATTTCTAATTAAATCAGCTATGCTCAATTCAGATCTGACAAACAAATTTATCTCTTAGTTGCAGGTTTTCTATAAGTCCTTGTTTCTTTTCTTTCGTGGTTTCTAATGCCTAAGCAGAGTATGCTACTTATATTGTTAGCAAGAGTTAGATATATAAATAATGTTAGCAGCATAGACTAAAAGTATTGAGGTTTCTCATCAGTATTGTGCTTGTTAGCTTGGAGGTGCTTTCTCTAGGTCATCCTAGGGAAGTCGTTTGTTAGTTCTTAGTCTGATGGCCTTTTTTTTTTTTTGCAACTTCTGTGTGACACATTACAAAATTATTGTATGCTGTGTTGTAGGGGTTTTCTTTAATTTCATTTTGTAGTAGCTCAAATCTGTTTCTAACTGCTATGGTGTATTGATTGCAGATTTCTCTGTTGTTTGTTAAAACTGACTAGTCATATGCAAGTCAAGATGAAATTTTATGGTCACTGTTGTTCGTTAAAACTGACCAGTTGTATGTGAGACAGGACGAAATTTTGTGGTCACTGTTCACTCCTTCAAAAGTATTGTAAGACTCAGTGTTTAAGGCACTGTTCAACAAGGATCCATCACCAAAAGCAGCAGAGATACTATCAGTCAAGTTGATGATTTCATGCACATCCGTTCTGAGAAAGCCTCAACTGAAGAGGATGTAAAAACATGGACAGCCAAAGCATGGTTGACCTTAAACAAACTGGATGTTATCTGAAAAATCAACCGTGTCAGACAACTTTAGGAGGAATTTTTTCCAATAAATAGTAGACTCAGTCCTTTTATATGGAGCAACAGCCCGATGCTTATTGAGAAACTGGCATCCAAGTTAGATGGAACTTACACCCAAATATTAAGAGCAGTCTTAAACATATCTTGGGGAACACATCTCGCCAATAAACAGCTGTATGGAGATCTGCTTGTACTTTGCAGGTCATTGCTAGTGAGCTAAACAGGTGCTGATCGTACTTGAGTTGGTCTGAATACAATGTATGTAGATCAACTCACCAGCGACACTGAATGCCTTCCTCAACTAATGCAGGACCAAGATAGATGGTGTGCATGGGTTAAAAATGTCCAAGCAAGCTTGACCAGATGATGATGAATCAGCTTGAAGACTTTTATTATATCTTTCTCACTTTTAAATTAAAACTGAACTATGATTCTTTTGGCCAGAGTCTGAGGCCATGCTCGGGTTCCGATTTATTTTTATGTTCTAAATCATCTTCACTTCATTCTTAATTGCGGTGGTTGTGGGCAAGATTGGTAACTGGGGTAAAATGCGTAATTTCTGATTTCTCGTTATTTTCCCCTTACCTGTTTGAAACCATTACATTGCAAGTATTGCATCATCATTTTGTACTGTTGCATTATCCTTGGGAGTAAAAACTGGTCAGCATAGTTGTTGCTGAAGTTGAGAATTTGAAACAAAGTCAGGTACTTTTTTTTTCAAGAAATTTTTCCTCAAATTTGAGCCAGTTGTAATTGAGGTTCCTAATAAAATACTTGGATAATTTTTGGTGCCTAACAATCAATATTCTTTTCTCTGTTGGATTCCAAATCAATTTTTTCTACACTAATGTTTAATTTAATAATTTTCAAAAGATGATGTCTAAAATGGAGCAAAATGAGTGATGACTAATTTCAATAATTTATTTTCTTTAATTTCCTGATGTGTAAATGTATTGGGAAGAGAGCCACTCAAGCAGATTGTGAAGTTATAGAGAATATCTTATGTTGAACTTTTAGATTTAGTCAAGTTTTGTTAATTCCATATCAGGTACCATTTTTCCATGATCCAGTTTCATGACTTAAATATTTTAAAATTTTGCAGCATTTCTGATCTTTCTGATGTTTAAGAATATTGACATATATAAATCGTTTTACAAATGTTATTCTGGAAAACTGAAGACGCAAATTTGACTTATCTTGGCTTATTCATTTTGTCCCAGCTGAATTTGTCTTTTATAAGCTCAAAGAGAATGGCGATAATTTTATGAAAATTTTTTTTAATGCATATAGAGAATGACATTTGCTTAGCTGATACAGTTTTTGTAAGGTAACGAACATTTGTAAAAAATTCTTTTTTCTTAAAATCAAAAATGCAGTAAATATTCCTTATTGCCCTGCCCACCTATATTTTGTTCCATTACAATCACCATTTCATCCAACTATACACTTAGTTTAAAAGTAGTTGCTCAATCAGCTTTTAATGTTTATTAATTGAATTGGTATCTAAGAAAACTTATCGTGATTTCAATCACTGGAGTGGGCAATGCATTAGAATCTTGAGCAAAACACATTTCATATTGTGCTAGTCCACTCAACTGCTAAAATGAGAAACCCTGCAATGGACTGGTGTCCATCCAGTGGGGAATGTATACGCAATAGAATCTGGGAAACTAGCCTTATGAGCTTATGGCTCATGAAGGGCTTTTGATCCTTTTCTGATATATATAAACAGAAATTATAGAAGTTCTCACAGTCTTTATAACTGAGGTAAATTTAGTTTCTTGACCTCTGCCTTTGCCAAGTTAACTGCAACTCATTATTTCTACTGTTTTTGTATGTGTCTTAAATAGAGGATAATATATTTTGGCAAACTCTAATAGAGAATAAAAGGCAGCTATGAACATAAGCACCCACCAAACATAATTCCAGTATTATTAAATCACAGAAAAAAGCACTTACAATGAATTTTTAAATGCTCGTAGCAGCAAAACTGATAATTGTGAGTTTGTAATCAAATCATTCTCAAATAAATAATTAGGAAACATATCAACCAAATATTTCTAATGCTAATTTTAAAACTCTGTGTGTGTGTATAAAATGCAGATTCTGAGACAAGGTTTAAATAATTAAATTGAAATTACTGTCTTTCATAAAAGTTAAAATTTAATCACTTGAAAAATATAAAATATATATTTTAATGAGAAGAAAAGATCAGTGTGTGGATGTTTTCAAAAAGGTTCTCACCCCTAGAGATGTGTTGCATGACAAACTTATAAGAATAATTGATGCTAAATATGACAGCTGTGTATTTGTAATTTTCCAATAAAATTACAAATATGACAAAAATTTCTGAAATGATATAGTATTTCACAATCAAAATGCATAAATTCTCACATTAGCCATTTTCCCAGAGGGTGGGAGCCATGTAATTTAATTTACTTTCTAACTACATGGTTTTGGGTTCAGTCCCATTGCATGGCACCATGGGCAAGTGTCTCTTCTATAGCCCTGAGTCAACCAAAGCCATGTGAGTGCATTTGGTACATGGAAACTGAAAGTCTATCATAAATGTGTGTGTGTGTGTGTTAGTGTCCACTTGTTTGGACATCACAATGGTTGTAGACAAGTGTCACCAGCATACAAAGGGTGTCCTTCATTTCCAGTCTTCCTTGAAAACATGTCTGGCTACGGGGAAATTATTACCTTGCTTGGAAACAAGTGAGGGTTGGCGACAGGAAGAGCATCTGCCTCAACAAGTTCTATTTGACCCATATAAGCATGGGAAAGTGGACATTAAGCGATGATGATGATAAATATTCTACTGAAGTACATCTCCCCAACTACTTTTCTGTGGTTTGATATAATTTTGTGATAATATTTTTCAATGAAGTTTGAGTTTTAAGTATATTTGTGACTAATTAAATTAGTACTGAGATAATGTTTTCCCTCAAATCTCACATTGGTTTGGTTATTATATACATGAATATATCATGTACTGAATGAGCATTCTGAGGCAATGTATACCCATAGAATTCAAGGGTTTGCTTTTTTACCTGAGTGGATTAATTTGTGATTAACCAACCTAATCTTTCAAATAACTTAACCATAGATATCAGGGAAATGCTTACTCAATGGTTTGATTTATTACACGGTGGTTTTGGGTTCAGTCCCACTGCGACACATTGAGCAGGTGTTTTCTCCTATAACTCCAAACCTACGATAGCCTTATGAGTGGATTTGGTAGTTAGAAACTGGAAGATTATTATATATTTACATATGCATATGTGTGTGTCTCTACTTGTCTGGACATTTGGTGTCAATTACAAACAAGCACTACTATCATACAAGTGGTGTCTTTCATTTCCAATCTTCCATGAAAACATGTCCAGCCATGATGAAATACTAACAGGTGAGGGTTAGTGAAAACAAGGGCATCCAGCCATAGAAAATTTGATCAATGAATTCGATATGACCCATGAAAGCATGGTAAATCTGGCATTGAAACAATAACAATGATGATATGGATGATGTAAATATGTCTATCAAGTCAAATTAACATTCTGAGAGACTGTTTGACCACAGAATTCCCTGTGGTATCAATTCTCAAGTTATATATGAACAATTAAGGGAATATTTTCACAAAGCAACTCACAGGTAAGAAACGAAGGTTTCTTACTTGTGTAGGTAGGTATATGAACAGTCGATTTACCATCATTAGAAACTGAATTATCAGATTTTATAGTATTATAGTTTTTAAATTGTGTGAATGCTTATGTGTCTAGTCAAATGAAAATTGCGAGAAAACTTTTTACCACAAATATCACAATGGTATGGTTTCTCACCTGTATGAATACGTTTGTGAATAGTTAAATTAGAATTTGTAGAAAAACTTTTACTACAGATATCACAAGGGTACTGTTTCTCACCTGTGTGAGTAAGTATATGAGAAGTTAAACTAGGCTTCTGAGAGAATGTTTTACCACAGATATCACAGGAAAATGGCTTCTCACCTGTATGGCTACGTTTGTGAATAGTTAATTTATCATTACGAGAAAATGTTGTACCGCAGATATCACAATGGTATGGTTTCTCACCTGTGTGAATACGTTTGTGAACAGTCAAGTCACTATTACAAGAAAATGTTTTACTACATATATCACAGTGGTATGGTTTCTCCCCTGTGTGAGTACGTTTGTGAATAGTCAAAGTATTTTTACGAGGGAATGTTTTCCCACAGATATCACATTGGTATGGTTTCTCACCTGTATGACTGCGTTTATGAATAGTTAATTCAGCATTACGAGAGAATGTTTTACCGCAGATATCACAGTGGAAGGGTTTTTCTCCTGTGTGAGTACGTTTATGATTAACTAAATGTACATGCATAGAAAATTTGTTACCACAGATATCACATTGGTATGGTTTCTCACCTGTATGACTACGCTTATGAACAATCACTTGGCTATTACGAGAGAATGTTTTACCACAGATATCACAGTGGTATGGTTTCTCACCTGTGTGTGTACGTTTGTGAACAGTTAAGATACCCTTACGAGAGAATACTTTCCCACAGATATCACAGTGGAATGGTTTCTCACCTGTGTGTGTACGTTTGTGGGTATTTGCAATTCCAATATAAGCAAATGTTTTGCCACAGAATTCACAACAGTATGATTTTTCCCCTGTATGAGTGCATACATGACTAGCTGAATGTTCATCTTCATTCCAAGAAAATGCTTCACCACATATACCACAGTGATATTGTTTCTCACATGTCTCAGTACACTGATGTGGAGATACAGAACAACTTCTGATGAATCCTTTACCACATATTTTAGAACAGTAAACATTTGAACTTGCTTGAAATGGTTTGTCTTCATTGCGGTCCTTACTTTTCATGAATGTCTTTCCTTTGATGTCACAGTGGTATGATTTCTTCCCTACATCTCCTTCAGTTTGGTGAGAAAACTCATTATTCTCACATTGTGTTTCCTTATAAACCCGATTCTCAGACAGTCTCTCCTCCATAATGTGATTTGTCAGTCATAAAATATTATTCCTTTTTATTATTACTATATAATTTTGTGAAAATAAATTGTGTGGTTAGAAGGCAAAGAGACACTGTGATTAACATGCTAGACTACTGAATAGTCAGGAGATCAAAACTTACTGATAATACAGTCTATTTTATCTGACATAAATATGTGAAAATATTTGTACTTTTGTCTCGGTTATACATAACATCTTTCAACTATGTTTGAGGACAGATTTCTTCTCCAAGATTTAATCCTTGAATTTATATGAATCAACTCAAGCATATAACATGTGGTGAATATTTACATCAACTGTGCTAAATTTTCCATTCATTTTTCAATTAATGTTGGAATATTTCTTTAGGTTAGATAACCACTGTTGTACTTCCTCTATTAAATCATTCTTCAGTTTTTCATATTTTTCATGTATCTCGATGTGTCTTGTGTGAGAAATTGTCAACTCAGTTATTACCAGATGCACTAAAAAAAAAGAGATAGTAAAAAATGAGAGATAATTAAATGTGAACACAGAAGAGACTAGTGACAAGAGACATCAGAGATAATGAAAGATAGAACTAGAAGAAAGAGACCAAAGATATCTATGGAAAAATATCATGAGATTTATGATAGATAAGAATAGAAGTTTGAGAGGACAGACCAGAGGTAGAGAACTGGTCATAACATGTGAAATGGGATGAGAAGTTAAGGGAAACAGAATATAATAAATATCAACAAATAGAGTGAGATCTTCTTTATGTATTTATGGAACAGATATAGCTGTGTGGTTAAGAAATTTGCTTCTCAAGCACACAGTTTCAAGTTCGGTCCCATGGCATGCCACCTTGGGAAAGTGTCTTCTACTACAGTCCAGGGATGAACAAAATCTTGTGAGTGGATTTGGTAGGCAGAAACTGAAAGAAATCTGTTGTATGAATGTGTGTGTGTGTGTGTGCATGTGTGTGAGAGAGAGAGAGAGAGTGTGTGTGTGTTTGTGTTGCCTTGTCTTGACGTCATGTGATAGTTGCAAATGAGCATCACCATCATAAAAACGGTTCTTTCATTTCCAATCTTTTGTGAAAATGGCCATAGGGAAATTAGCTTGCTTGGAGGCAAGTGAAGGTTTGCAACTGAAAGAGTATCCAGCCATAAAAAATGTGCCACAATGAAATCTGTCTGACCTCTGCAAGTCTGGAAATTAAAACGATGATGATGATGAAGCAATGTTTATGAATGATAGAATAAACAGAACATATATATAATTAATAAAAGGTTGTTAAAGTTTGATAATCAGATTGGTACCAGTGTCTTCCTCCATGAATTGTTTGCAGTGTTCATTGATAATATTACTACAACTCAGCAGCAAGGAAAAACATTTGTGAGTTTGAGAGTTAAAAGATTTAATTGTATGAGGAATGTGAAGGGGTATATTTTAGAAGAAGGTGTTAGTCACATATGTATTTAGTTGTCTCAGAAGTGGTGGAACTTGATCAGTTAATTCAATGCTTCTCATCATTTTGTAGCTTAATGCTCCCTTCCTCCAAATAGCACACCTCCTCCAATATTTTACAAATCAAATAAATCAAAAGCAGATTATCTAAATGAAATCGGTAATTTCATGCTGTGGTTTATTATCCATATTTCCTTATATTATCCTATCTATGCCTTCTTTTAAATATTTGCCTGGACAATTACTCCTTAGGCTGAATTTTATGAAAATTACTAGAGAAGGTGGTGATTTATATAATAAAATAAAATTTTTATTTTGTCACATCAACACATACTTTTGCTCACTGAAAAAACAATGTATTATATTTTATGTTCGACACAAAATTCTTTTGAAAATGTATTTGAAATATAAGTATTGCACTTCATTTAAATATTTTATTTCTAACGAAAATAACAGCTTTTAAACACCCAGTACTTCTTATAGTACCTCTTTATGAGTTTACAATACCACAGTGATTCTAAACCTAACCGGTAGCACCCCCAACCAAGGGGTGCTATCACCCTTGTTTAGAATTATTGAGTTAAGTACCAGAGCACTGTGGGAAGGAGATGTGTGGTGTGCAAACAGCCTATTGCCAAATTTATACTTTCCTGTGGGACTAAGTAACCAGGTACTACATATTGCAACTTCATTTACTCCCACTGAAGTCAACTGCATGAAGCAATAAACACTTGCTAACATTACAGAAAGTTCAAATATGTCCAACAGTTGATCTTTCATACAAACATATTCTGGACTGTAATCATAAGAAGTTATTTGACTTTCCTATAAAGTTGTATATGCTACTATTACTACAGCAGAGTCTACTTTTATTTCAATCCACTGACTGTACACAACTTTCCATCTAATCCTCAACTGCCATTTTCCCTTAACAACTATTCTAAAGTTCTTAAGAAGCATTAATAATATTAAATGCATACACATATATGCACATAGTAATCCCAATTATAATGTAAATGAGTTTGTTTAATTAATCTAACATCAAAACTTAGTGCAGTAAGTATGTTTATATCTTGATTCATTCTCTACAGCTAAGTACATTGTGCAAGCTGTCCTTCTAAACACATGCACAAACAGGCAGAGCTTACACTTTGAATGTTTAATTTCTTGATCACCAGCATATGATCCATACAGCTCAATTCATTAGATTATTTCTTTTGAACATTACTCATCACTAGTCTCTTTCCCTGTCAGAAATATGACAAGAGCTAAGTTGTTATTTTTTTACATGAATTTCACTTCATACTCCTCCTGTGGCATCATTTTATCAATTTAATTATCACTCAGAGCACCACCACAGACTCTCAACCTAATCCTAAGCATTCAGTATTTAATTTAATTTTTATTGTATCATCTTCTGTATATAAATCCTATTCAAACAAAACATCAACATTTCCTACATGATGCAATTATCTACCACAAAAAAGATCCTACGATTGGGATTTGATAATTTGGTCTCGTTAAACAAAAACACAAACTGTATGTACCAACAAATCACACTCAAATAGGACATCCATAAATGCTCATTACAATGAGAGGTTTTAAAATCTCTTTAACCTTTATAGAAACAATATATATATATATTTTAAAGGCTACATCATAAAGATTGGAGCTCCTGCTTAGACCTATAAAATATTTCAGTTTTAAACAGTTGCTGAACATATAGAGAAGGCACACATACGGTCTTTACTAGAGTAAAGTAGACAAGCTAGTAAATGAGTATCTATGTGGTTGCTCAACCTGCTAGAGATAGCAGCTAAATCTTCCCCCAACAAACACCATACAAAATTAAGTGTACAGACAAATTAGATAATACAGAGTCTGAGAAAAAGATGACTAGTATGACTTTCATTCTCTCCTTCAGGTTTCCTTGTTCTATTCATTACAATCACCTCTATGCCCAACTTTAATCATCTGCCATTCTCACTCTAATGAGTTTACCTACCTACCCTTCCAGATTCTTTGTCTATATTCTCTCATATTCACTTTCTTCTATCTTAAGAGTATGCCCTGACACCTTGCCATTACCATCATTGTCTTCTTTCCAGCTACTCCCACCCATCCTTATATAATGCAAGATAAACATGTGTCTCCTCTATAACAAGACAATTGTGTCTGTCCCTCTATCAAAGTTTAGCCTTTCAACACCTGACATAAAGCCACTTCCCCATCTACTACAATCCCACTCAAAGAGTCTTTTCTGTCTTGCAAGTTACTTGGCAACCTCACTAGAGCTGGTCTCATAGATAAAGCACCCAATTCACTGTAAAACGGTCGGTTTTTAGGAAAGGTGTTCTAACCATAGAAACCATGCCAAAACAAACATTGGAGATGGACACAGTTCCAGACCCATACTGAAATTGAATGGTTTCTGCACTGCATCTAGCTATATGCTTTTTATGGCCACAGTTCTCCTGCACCAACTGCTTCACTTGCTTCGGTTACCACCGATTCCTAGCCATTTCAGCACTCTGGATCTATTCAATGATGCTGGTCGCCATGCAATTAACCACTTCAACTTCCCAAAACCATCACAACACAACAGCAACTCCAGAACCGAACTTGTCACTCTCTATTTCCCTCATCACTGCGATGGCATCGTCATCAAACTGGCGGACAAGGGCGCTGACGTGGTGGTATGACGGGCCAACCTCTACAGAAATGAAGTGGTACGACATTTGTGGAACTCCTTCCATCGCCCCGTGCCTTCCTCCCCCACTACTTCCAACCTAATCGATCCATAAACCCCCAAAACCTCAGTGGCCGAATGACCATACCGAACTTATCACTGCCTACCTCGATACCCTCCTCGCACCTCTGGTCGCCACCTTCCCCTTCCACATCAATTTCTGTTTTCTCTGCGAACCTTCATGTTTTATTGTAGTGTGAAGATAATAAGATGAAGCAGGAGAGAGGATAACAGCATCATTAGTCTAACATGAGAATATCAATTAGTTTCATAAAATTCATTTTCCCCCCTTTATATTAATTACTAAGCATATAAAAACAAACATGTATGAAAAATAACATACGTACTATGTAGATAATTATATTAACATACTTACATAGGCACAATGTGTAATATGTTGCCTTTGTTCAAGTAAGAGTGGATAATGATAGCTTCAAGAGAACTTCAGCCTTCTACGATAAACGTTAATTTCTATCCTCAAGTTAACTAATAAAGAATTATGTACGTCTTACAGAGTTCATTACCAATCAACTATAATCAAATTCATCGTCTAAATGACAGTTAAGTACAGATGACAACTATAGATGTGAACAGAATTTGTGAAAATTTAAGAGTCAAGAGAAATATCTCTATTGTCAACGAGTCTAAAAGCTGTGTACTTGATTATTATAAGTTGCCTTATGGATTTCCACACTTCTTTATCATCTTCGACATCATCAATATACTTCGTCTAATATTTACTTTTGGTGATTGGCGGCAGACTGGTAGATTGTTTCGTTCTCATAGCCTAAGTTTCGAATATTTACTTGCTTTATTATACTATGTTTTGTTTAAGACATTTTAAAAGAATGGAAATTTTAATTTTTTGTAACGTAATGTTGCTGAAATAATTTTTATGGAGCAAACTACAAAACTACTTCTACTTTTTATGATTTTAATTATTTGATATATTTTTTTAACGCTAAAAGATTAAATAATAGAAAAACGTTTCTATGGTTAAAATAATAAGTTGGTAAATGTCGGTAAAGTGTTATATGTTTGACACTGGCCAGCTAATTAAAAACAAAATTTAGGGATCTAAGCGAGCGATTGAAAATGAAAAAAAACTGAAACAAAGAATCTACAAAAATAGACATGGACACCAAACAGGAGCGAAACGAACAAGTACTTGAAAATAAACATCATTACGGGTTGAAAACAAAACGTTTCTTTTTTTTTGTTAAAAAAGAGACAAAAACAAACAAATACATTTAAAAGTAATTGCAAACTGATGTCACTTCGAAAAGTAAACAAAAATATTTGAAAGCTTAAGGAAGAGAAATGAATTTCTCTCTCTGTCTGAGGACAATAATATAATTTATTTAAAACAGAAAAAAACAAAACAAAACAGACTTTTCTTTCACACATTAGTTTTTATGGTTGCAAAACGAAATACTACATCCTTGTTTGCAATTGATATTTAAGTTCCAATTACTAGGAACGTGTTGAATATGTAAATTGGTCTACCCAATAGCATTACACATCTAAACAATGCGTTTGTAGATGTCATGGATGTGGTGCTGAAATAAAAATAAACCCCAGTAACTTTTGAAATATGCATATACACGCATTACCTATGTTTTCTATTTTCGATCTCAGTGTTTACATAGTCGTATTTGTATAGAAACTTTCAGGGCTGGCTCTGATCTCTGAACAAACCCAGTAGAGATAAACTTAAAAATGGAAACAATGCACTGCCAACACAAAAGTAAGACGAGCCGCTAACGATGGCAAGAACTTCTCTTGTTACCGGTCCAGCTCCTCCAAACGTCACACGGTAGAAGAAACAAGGTATCGAAAGGGTTTACCGACAATTCCCGATATTTTAGGATTTTGGTCCGTTCGGCTACAGAAGCAGGGCTCACCCGTTTACTACATCATCCAGGACGTTGGGAGTGGCAAAGGAGTCATTGATTGGCGTCTCAGATGAGGCACCTATCTTACGGGTCGGGCCAGTATAAGTAGTCACTCGAATGGGCCGGGGGACATCGGAACAAAATCCCTAAGTATCGGAACTTGTCAGTGAGCCATTTCTCCCTGCCTTTGACGTTTGAGACGTTTGGAAGAGCAGTGCAGCTGACAGTGAAGTTCCTGTCATTGTTAGCAAATACCCGTGTGGGTGCCTGGCTGTTCCAGCGCCGTAACCTCGCCATCATCTGTGGTAATGTTGCGAGCGTGTTGACTTGCTTGAATAGGTTTCGTTGAGCCTTATTGCATTGCGATCGACTGAGGCGCTTAGTGTTGAATTGATGTTTTTCTTCTTTTTTTTTCGCTCATGGTTGTGTTATCTTTGGTTTTGGATGTGTATTTTAATGTGGAATATTTATGTTATTGAGTACACTGGAACAATAACGCTGTAAAATAAAAATCAATTCATAATAATGATAATAATAAAGGCACAATATTGATTTATAAACGCTCAATAAGCTTGATAGTATATTATGGTTGCAAAAAAAAACACAACGAAATACTGTGTCCTTACTAGCAATTAATAGTTCAGTTTTAATTCTTGGTGGCTGAAAGTTAACATAGAGAAATGAATACATGATTATTTTTATTTTTTTTGTAGATCGCAGATCATAGCCTAATCAGCAACTTGCTCATGAGATTTTCCAATTTATTTGTAGTTATTCTTATCTTCAAGTTATTTAACCTCCGGCTATTGAAAAGCATTGAGTAAATTTACTTCATAAAAATAAAACAGAAAGATGACTAAATGTAATACTCTTGTATTTTACCGCTTTATAAAAAGAATATTTTCTATTATTTTATTTCATAATAGAAAAATTTAATACTTGAAATATTCTCGTATTTTAGATTTTAAAAAATTCGAAACTAGTATTTGTACTATGACTTGGATAAAAAACATTCCCTTCAGCCTTACAAACATGGTTTTTTCACCGGCTGCCACACAAACTTATACCAAAAAAAAAAAAAATTTGATGATTATAGTGACAATAATTAATGTGAAACTAGTAGTTTTAATGAAGAATTATCACGTAGAATTCTTTTAGGACATGAAATATAAGCAGTAGCTTATTAATAAAATACAATTAGAGTTATTTCCCCTGTCGGTTTATTGTTCCCCAATCTTCTCGTCTTAATCTTTTTAGCTGGTTATTTTTCTTTAACAGTTCTTGTTTATATCTGCCATTCAGTTGGCTCGATTGCTAATTAACTATGTAGAGGAACAGTACAGATCCTTTGTTGCTTTGAAAATGGAAATCAATATTTGCTGCATAAGCTTGGAAGCCGTCGTTGTCACATTCCAACTTACGTTCTAATATTATTACATGCGTCTATATTAATATGTAAGTATTATTGATATACCTGTCTTTCTTCCACATGTCTTTTAAATACATTTGTTTACTTTGATGAGTTCAGTAAGATAAAGTGAAGAAACTGATGTAAATAAAAGAAGGCATCTTGCAAAAGTGCTTTAAAATCACACGAAGTTATGAGTCGAGTAAGGAATTTATTCAAGTCCAATGAAGTGTCACAGTAAACATTTATTCAAGTAAATCTATATTCGACTGTATTCTTTTACTCCAGAAGTGTTATTTAGCCGAATAAATATCAATTGGTAGCCATTTTAAATACAACCGACCGAATGATCGTCGGAATGAATCACATAAAACATGCGACGCTGCTAAAAAATGAAGGTCATATCTTTCCTTAGATGAAATAAAGAATACGCACACCTCCCGTTTTCGGCCGTTAGGTTTAGGGTTACACCGAAAACGGGTGGTGTGCGTATTGTTTACCTCCGCCCTTTCCTTATCTATCTATCTATTGCTGATATACCCTTGTAGATCTCCAGACCTACGTAGATTAATACCGTTATTCTTAGCCAGGGTCACCCTCTAGCAAACATCGTTATCATTAATTGACACTTTTATCAGACTGTTCCGAGTTGGTTAACTTTGAAAGTCTCTTGCATTTCAACGAAGTGCAAGCCTTGCGTTTGATCACAACTACATGGTTCCGGGTTCAGTCCCATCGCATGGCACCTTGGGCAAGTGTCTTCTACTATCGCCTCGGCCGACCAAAGTCATGTGAGTGGATTTGGTTGACGGAACCTGAAAGAAGCCTGTCATACATATATATATGTGTGTGTGTGTGCCTTTGTGTTTGTCCCTCGTCACTGATAACCGGTGTCGGTTTGTTTACGCCCTCGTAACTTAGCGGTTCGGCTAAAGACCGATAATGCTACAAAAATTTTAAATATTTAAGTCAAATGAAAGAGGATCATGGAAAAATAGTACATGACTAAATCAAGAAACTTAACATAAATATTGACTAAATCTAGAAACTCAACATAAATATTCTCCATAGCAACTTGACTTGGATCAGAAACTTAAAAGATGACAGCATTATTGATATCTATGTTGGCAGAACTTTCTCCAATACGTTGTTTTTGTACCTTAACTACTTACTTGCTGTCAGCTCTAATAACACACATTCGTATGTAGATGATATTACTCTTTCCTTTTAACTCTTCTGTACACTGGTATCATTCATCCATGCAACCTTCATGCTTCACTTCAATTTTCCAATGACACCATGAAACTTTGATAATATTCTCGAATAGATACATAACAACCTAGTGTTGTTCCACAAATCAAAACTCGCATCATGTTTTATCTCAATATTTCTCTCTAATATCATTTGTGATGATATTTAATTGTCTGATATGAGTTATTGTCTCTTTATTTCAGGTTATCTGGTAACTTGAGGTGACAATTTTTCACCCAACAAATCTTTGAAGAATATGAAAGTTTTAAGAATGGTTTTGGAGAAAATAGAACAGTGTTATCTAACTTTACAGCAATTTTCTGAGGTCCATTGAAATAAATTCCATGGGTGATTTTATATGATGATCGAACTCAAGAAATTTAATAGAAGACTTGACATGGCTAATGAGTAATGTCTTGTGAGGAATGACTGTTCTCCAATATATTTAAAAGATGTTTATTAATAGCTGAGACACATTTTAAATATTGTAATTGTCAGATTAAATAGACTACCATTAATAGTATGTTTTTATTTCATGACCTTGTGCTCAGTAGTTTAGCATATGCCTTATGAACAACCAATTTGACTTCACAAACAACAATAAAGGAAGGAATTATAGTTGTATTTTTTTTTAACAAATGACATGGAGAAGAGACTGTGTGAAAATCAGGTTTATAATGAAACACACTGTGAGACTAATGACTTTTCTCACAAAACTAAGGAAGATTTAAAGAAGAAATCTAAACACTGTGACATCAAGAAAAAAACATTTATAAAGCATAAATATATTAGTAAACACAAGTCACTTTACACAAGTCCAAATGTTTACCATTGTAAAGTCTGTACCAAAGGGTTCACTACAAAGGGTTCATTGTTATCACATAAATGTACTCACACAGTTAAAAAACTCTACCAATGTGATATCTGTTGTAAAACGTTTTCTAACAGTAGAATTTTGATGAGACACAAACGTACACATACAGGTGAGAAACCATACCACTGTGATATCTGTGGTAAAACATTCTCTCGGAATGATTATTTATCTAGTCATAAGCGTACTCACACAGGGGAGAAACCATACTACTGTAATGTCTGCGGTAAAAAATTTTCTTGGAACGAGCATTTGACTAGTCACAAACGTATTCACACAGGTGAGAAACCATACCATTGTGATATCTGTGGTAAATCATTCACATACAATGGAAATGTGATTAGTCACAAACGTATTCACACAGGTGAGAAGCCATACCATTGTGATATCTGTGGTAAAACATTCTCTCGTAATGGTATTTTAACTGTTCACAAACGTACTCATACTGGTGAGGAACCATACCACTGTGATATCTGTGGTAAAACATTCTCTCGTAATTATGAAGTGAATGTTCATAAACGTAAGCATACAGGTGAAAAACCATACCATTGTGATATCTGTGGTAACAAATTTTATATGCATGTACATTTAGTTAACCATAAACGTACTCACACAGGTGAGAAACCCTTTCACTGTGATATCTGCGGTAAAACATTCTCTCGTAATGGTGAATTGACTATTCACAAACGTAGTCACACAGGTGAGAAACCATACCACTGTGATATATGTGGGAAAACATTCCCTCGTAGTAATACCTTGTCTGTTCACAAACGTACTCACACAGGTGAAAAACCCTACCATTGTGATATCTGTGGTAAAACTTTCACATGTAGTAGTGCTTTGACAGTTCACAAACGTATACATACAGGTGAGAAACCATACCATTGTGATATCTGTGGTACAACATTCTCACGTAACGGTGAATTGACTATTCATAAACGTTGCCACACAGGTGAAAAACCATACCACTGTGATATTTGTGGTAAAGCATACTCCCAAAAGCCTAGTTTAACTTCTCATATGCTTACTCACACAGGTGAGAAACTCTATCCTTGTGATATCTGTGGTAAGACATTTTTTTCCACTTCTAAACTAACTCTTCACAAACGTATTCATACAGGTGAGAAACCATATCATTGTGATATCTGTGGTAAAAAGTTTTCCCGTAATTTTCATTTGACTAGGCATATACGTATTCACACAGGTGAGAAGCCATACCATTGTGATATCTGTGGCAAAAAATTCTCCTCTGTTGGAAATATGACTAGTCATAAAAGAATTCACACAGGAGAGAAACCATATCATTGTGATGTATGTGGTAAATCATTCTCTCGTAATGGAAATGTGACAACTCACATGCGTGTTCACACAAGAGACTATAATATTGTGATATCTGGTAATAAATTTTCTCATAATAATGAATTGACTTCACAAATATACTCATGCAAGAAAGAAACCATACCACTTTAACTTCTGTGGATAGATGTGTCTCTGATTCAGAATGCTCATACAACTTGTTCTATGCATGTTCAAAAATAATAAACCAAATAAGTTTGAGATTTGTGGCAAAATATAATCTCAAAATACTGATGTAATTTGTCAACAATACATTTAAACAACAATTTTATTTGTCTGTTTTATGCCCCTTTTTACTTACTAGCATGAGTTAGACAAACATGTTACTGAGGCATTCTTTCATGGCTAGATACTCTTCCTGATGCTAATCCTTACTTGTTTTTCAAGTAATGGATCTGTTATTCCACATAACTTTGGCAGAAATGATTGGGCAATCTGTTGACAGGAGAAATGCCTACAGGACACTACAGATATGATGTGACCTTCAAATAAGCAAGTTCAGATGTAAATAAATACAGACACACACACACACTCATATATATAATGGGATTTTTCACTTTACATCTACCAGATCTCCTCACAAGGTTTTGTTTGGCCCAGGGTTAAAAGAGAAGACACTTGCCTAAGGTGTGGCTCTGTGGGTCTGATCAAGAAACCATATGGTTGGGAAGCAAACTTATTAATCATACATCTATGCTTATGCCTGTTAAAATTGAGAAATATTTCACAATATCATATCAAGCCACTATTGGATACATCTGTGATATGTAATTACATTTGAATTTATAGTAAATTTTGGGAAAATGAATGAAGTATTTATACTGTTTTATTGTGTTGTCATATTTGTACTATTTGAGTTGAAATTATAAAATACATGGCCGTAATATCTAGCACTCTTGATTCTGTACAGCTGTCTTTTTTCATCCTCTCACACATCTTGGAAAGGAATTTTGAGAATATCCAAGCACAGATCTTTTGCTTGCGTTAGTTAATTTTACTTTTTCAGATAGACAGAAACTGCAACTTGTCTGTGTAAACTTTGTTCTGAATTATATAAATATTTAAAATTCTGTTTTAAATTATTGACATTCAAATGTAATTGTCTGTTAAATTTGCTACTCATTTATTAGAGAATAATTTTAACCTGTAGTCTGATAATAAACACATTTTACTGACAGGGTTACTACTTAGAGCTCTTCATAATTCATCTTAAATACTTTTATTCTACAAATTAATATTGGAATTTTCATTCATAGGTACCATCCAAAGAATCTATATGTGCTTCAGTAAGAGTGAACCATTTTTAAGTCTGATATGTTGAATTGATTTGATAATCCTGTAACTTAAGTGCTACTATATATATATATATATATATATATATATATATATATATGTAGTTTTAGGTAAATGCTTATTGAAACACATTTTATATGATACTGCAGTATGATTTTTTTTAAAGCCCTTTACATGTCACTTAAAAGCTTCACTTATGTTGGCAATGACACACATATCAGGTTTGCCATCTCTGGTGTGTGTGTGTGTATATATATCATCATTATTTAATGTCTGTTATCCATGCTGGCTTGGGTTGGATGGTTTGACAGGATCCAACAAGCTGCAGAGCTGTGCCAGGCCCTAATTTCAGTTATGGCATGGTTTTTACAGCTGGATACCCTTTTTAATGCCAACCACTTTATAGTGTGTACTTTTATTTTTCTGTGACACTAGCATTAGTGAGATCATCAAGTAACTTGCAAAGCAAAGAAAGGAACAGGAAAAATCCCTTTGACAGAGTAGGAGTGTATTTGAGAGGAGAAAGTTTCTTTATGCCAGGTTTGGAAGGTTAACGTATGATACAGGGACAAGCACATGTGTCTTGATATATATATATATATATATAAATATATATATATATATATATGAATGTATCTTGTATCCGATATACAAAAATGTATTGTTCTTTCTTAAAGGCAAGATTACATTGATAAGCAGTAAAAATAATGACAGAGTTTAGGTAACTCAGTCAATATCTACCCCAGTCATGAAGGAAGACAGAAAATTGTATTGGTATAAATTCTGCTACTTTAAATATCTCATGTCTTTTTATAATGATTTATTCAAAGGAGGAAGGGAAATGTTCATAACATTTGCCTAGATGAGATGCAGTTTGGTTTTGTGCCAAGCAGAAGCCCCACTGATGCTATATTTCTGTTAAGGCAACTGCAGGAAAAATATCTAGCCAAAGATAAACCTCTGTACTTGGCTTTTGTTGACTTGGAGAAAGCATTTGACAGGGTCTCCCGATCCCTTATCTGGTGGTCAGTGCAGAAACTTTAGATAGACGAGTCGTTGGTAAGAGCTGTACAAGCCATGTACACAGATACTGTCAGTAAGATGAGGGTTGGTAATGACTATAATGAAAAATTCCAGGTAGAAGTAGGGGTTCACTAAGGACCAGTCCTCAGCCCCCTCTTATTCATCATAGTCCTCCAGGCAATAACAGAGGAATTTAAGACAGGCTTCCCCTGGGAGCTCCTCTATGCTGATGATCTTGCTCTAATAGCTGAGTCACCACCAGAACTAAAAATGAAGTCTAGGGTGTGGAAGCAAGGTCTAGAATCGAAGGGCTTTAGGGTTAACTTAGCAAAAACCAAAGTATTAATAATTAGGAACGCTGACAAATCACAAACTTCTTCAGGTAGATGGTCCTGCTCAATCTGTAGAAAAGGCATGGGTAGAAACTTCATACGATGTACCTGGTGTAAGTTATGGACACATAAACGGTGCAGCAATATCAAAGAAGGTTACCCAGGAAGATAGTTTTTGTGTGTGGCAGATGCACAGCGGTTATAAACACTGAAGATTGTAACAGAATGGGTTCTGTTAAAAACAACCAAAGGCTATGTGGTGTTAAACTGGGCAACAGGTTAGCTCTGCCACCGAAAGTATCTATTTAAGTGTATCTTAAATATATTGTATATACATAAAAGTCAGAATTGAAAATGTTAGGCAATGCATAGTTGTCCTTTTACAATGTGAGTTTAAATTAAACCAGTGTGAAACATTTGGCTGATTAGATTGCCTTAATGTGATGTAAATAAAATCAGTGGATGAAAAGAAATGTTGGAGATGAAAACATGGATATTGAATGTGGAGGTACATTGTGATCATTTAAAACCATATTGTCTTGCCTAAGGCAATACACACCAACTGAGGCAATATGCATCTCTCTTTCTAACCATACAGACTTGTGTACATGTGTTACTTTTTAAATACTCTGATGTAAGGAGTATTAACACATTTTCTCCCTTTCCTTGCTCAGTGAGGATTGTTGCTTCCAAAAGATGTGGATGCATTTGCCTGACAATTAGTCATGTTCTATTGCACAGCTTTGAGAGATCCAGATTTCTCAAAAGTATGATTGGAGATCCTTTCTTCAATGTCAGTTTGTGAGAAGGCATTCCAAGAGGATTCAAAGAGTTAAGAAACTCAGTAGTTATTATTATAGAAGATATATATATATATATATATATCGTGATGGCACCTGTACCAGTGGAGCACAAAGAGCACCGTCTGAGCGTGGTCGTTGCCAGAGCAGCTGTCTGGCTTCCATGCTGGTGGCATGTACATAGCACCAGCGTGATCGTTACCAACGTGAAAAGACATTTGAGCAAGATCATTGCCAGTGCCGCTGGACTGGCTCCTGTGCAGGTGGCATGTAAAATACACCATTTCAAGCGTGGCCGTTGCCAGTACCGCCTGACTGGCCTTCGTGCTGGTGGCACGTAAAAGCACCCACTACACTCTCAGAGTGGTTGGCATTAGAAACTCTGCCAAATCAGATTGGAGCCTGGTGTAGCCATCTGGTTTCACCAGTCCTCAGTCAAATCGTCCAACCCATGCTAGCATGGAAAGCAGACGTTAAACGATGATGATGATGATGAGATATATATATATATATATATATATATATATATATATATATATATTATACATATATAATGTATATGTATGTATGTGTGTGTGGCTTTGTGTCTGTGTTTGTTCCCCACCACCAGTCAATAACTGGTGGTCTGTTTGCATTCACATAACTTAGCAGTTCGGTGAAAGAGGCCAATAAAAAAGAAAGAACTGGTGTCAATTTGTTCAATTAAAATTCTTCAAGGCAGTGCCCCAACATGGTCACAGTTTTATGACTGAAAAAGATAAAGGATCCGCTAAATTCCTTAGTAAAACTTTAAGCTAAGGAAGGTAATTCTTGTTCTCCTATCTTAGTAATACTACAACACTGAACCCTCTTGTAGTCACTTTACCTGCTACAAATAGCAACCCAACTGCTTTGAAATCAGATCCTAATGCTGAATGTTCAAGAATTAAATGAAGGGCAGATTTTCAGTACCAGGATCATCCTGATTCCTGACTATGTAGACTGAGAAACAGGGGTCTCAGATGGACAGACAGAATTTTGCTTTTATCAATACAGAAGACAAACCATTTCATGATATGGCCATGAGGATTGCTGTTTAGTACATATAAAATTTTTAAAAAGATGTTAAAAAACACCCAATTATTTATTAAACTCCTTTATGAATTAATTCAATTTTAATTAGTTGTTGGAGTAAACTTTTTTTCATTTGACATAAGAGTCAACCCTGAAAGTATTTCTCTTGTATTTTTTTGGTATGTTAATTCTTTTCTATGTAGGAAAGGACCACTCTGCAGAGGAGTTAAAATATCTTTGTGAGAGACTAAACTGCTTCTATTTTTAAATTTGGTGCTTTTCCACATGTTTCACTTGAGGTCAAATGATGAAACACCAGGTCAGTTGATTGTTTAGTGACATCAGTTATGAAGATGACAGCAGAGAGTGCAGTATCAAGAGAAAGAGAGAGGAGGACAAAGAGAGAATGTTACATGCATTTTTGAAATGTCATAACCTTCAAACATATTTTTAATGGGGTGAGAAATGAGATCAGAAAGGGCTTCAGCAATGAAGTCGCCAATGATTTTGACAACTTTTCAATGTTGCTGGAGATAATTTATATTTTTAATTTATTTATGGCTTACAGTGTGCATGACTTGCATACCACTGATATATTATATATACACACACATATATATATATGCAAAACATGTAATTCTTCAGGAGTAGGGATACAGGAAACTGCATCCCCCTGTCATGTATTTGTCTGGAGACTCTGAAACCTTGGAAATAACTTCCCAAACATCACATGGAGTACCCTTGACTGAGGCCCTCCTTACCCAATGTTCACAGTGGCCATCTCTGTGTGAAACTATAATCTGCAACAACCTGAATATGTATCAGCAGGAAAAATGATCTGTCCTATTGTTGTCTCCAAAGATATACCCTGTTAATGAACTTGAAACTGTAGGACACAGATAATCTGAAAACCCCACCCTAGTGCCAACTGGCCCATGCACAATTTCAGGGTATAGTATCTCTTTTTGCCTGCAGCAAGATTATTTCCTCTTCAGTATGCTATCACTGTGACCTACTAATACCAGCTATATTTGTATCATACAGTCATGGTCAACACACAAATTGATATGTAATCTGACACCCAAAAAACATTTATTTTGTCATGTGTTAACTGTCAAATCTAACAGATTGCTGACACCAACATCTTATCAGTTATGAAACACAACTCTAACTTAATGTGTTGAGTGCAATGGTTTGTTAGTTCCTCCACTTGTATGTGTGTATATGTATGCATTTGCATATGCATGTGTGTAAAAGTTCATTTATCTAACATCTCATCCAAACATTTCAGCATGCACATTCCCAACAAGACATGGACTATTCACTTCCATGCCTAGGTTAAAGTATGACAGAGGGACATGAATAGGTGTCTTGCTGCAGAGGAGATACAGGGCTACCCAACATTATATAAGGTTGTGTGGGAGTAGCTGGAGAGAGAGATAAAGAGGGTACAAGAAAGTGATTAGAAGAGAGAATAGGGTCAGAGGATTGGGAAGGGTGGGTATATAAGTTTGAAAGCATGTGAGAGGAGAGTGACGGATGTTTAGAGATTGAGTTAGAAGTGAATGTAGTAAATGATGAACAAAAGTGACAACATGGCCAATGTGAAATGTGAGTTTGAGAAGAAAGTAATGGGTTGAGGTGATGAGTGGCACTACAAAAGGAGTAAGAGTAGAAATATGGTAGCCTGATACAAAACCTATATATTATGATGTGAGTCATTGTCATTGGCAGCTATCTTTGTTTCAGAAATTTTATTTCTGCTTTTCCTTTCTTATTTGTTGTGCTGTTACTTTTGCTGAGTGAGAAAACCAATCTCTTGATGAAACAGGCATTCATATAAGCTGCACTTTGCAGGCAAAATAAGACATGATTGGGATTGACAGATTTTCCACCTTTATTTCTGTGATGATGTTCTTCAAACAGTTCTGTAGCAGTTGAGATAATTTGATGTCAGAATTTGTAATCTGCTACTTGTACTTCCTCAGTTTTGAAGTGGATGTTAGTCTTCTTCATAGTTTGAGTTAATCTTTATATAACATCACAGAGGGCACTTGCAAGGTCTTTTGCTGGTGCTGAGTTTACTGTAAAAGATTTAATGGGGAGGCCTGCTGTTGCTCATTTAGTGTACATAACCTGTCTATGTAAACTGATTTTTGTTGATGGTGATTTCAATGCTGTTGATTTCAGCTATTCCTAAAGATTGAGAAAAACCATTTCCATAAGCAAGGTTGGAACAGCAGCATGATACACCAGAAATTTGGTTTGTTAATTTACATTTTTTCTGAAGATGCTGTTGAACAATCTTTTGAAAGACTATCTCATCAATTCTTTCTAACATTTTCATAACTTCAATTGCCCTGGAGAAATAGGTGGAACTGAAGTTCCAACAGGTACCCACATATTTTCCAACAAGATTGTGGATGAATAATGAGGTCTGTTTGTTAATAAAAACATCAATAATGCAACATTCAGATCAGTCAGCATAAAGGTGTATAAAGTAATCAGGATGATATCAAAAATATCAAATTCCAAGTATTCGTAAACCAATTAATATTCTCAATTCATGGAACGAGGCACACAGACCATCATTTGCTATAAGAGCAAGTAAAAACTCCATTCTAATTGGTGATACTCCCCAGTCAATAATCTAGGATATCTTTGCCAATATAACACAATAAGCAATGATGCTTTGTAATGATCACAATGAGAGTTGAACAATTACAAGTAATTACTAAAGTACTGTGACAACAGTCCCTAGTTTGATGCATGTAATAATAATTATATGAAAAGCATGTTGAAGATTTTGGTGAAGACTCCTGTACATTGATTTAACATGCTTTGAGATGTCCTCTAATAATGACATCAACCCTAAAAATCATTTTACATTCATATATGTAAAACATACTTCATCTAATAAGTGAGCAGTGCTAGCCTCTTGAGTATCCACAGATGATGTGGTCATTAGAATAAGTTTTGACCAGTTATGGGCTAGATTGAAACTAGAAGGCTTTCTTTCGAAACTCAGAGTAGTAATGTGCATGGAATATACATACCCAGGGAAGTGTATCCAGGAAACTGTATCTACAAAACTCACCTCATTTAATCAACTCCAACAACTTCAATTTAATTTGTTGTCATTATTTATTATATATAATTTTTTTTAAATGGGTTACAGCAAAGTTGAAGGAACAAAAAAGGAGAACAGTAACAAGAAAACACTTAGATTACAATAAATAAAATAATTATCAATTAAATTATATTAATAGTAAACAACAATAAACATACAGCATGTTAACATTATTAACTCATTATTATAGACATATAAGTTGTAGATAATCACAGCCTTATCCAAAAATATTTTACAACAAAAGTTTATAAAAAATACCTAAGTGAATATTCTCCAACAATAATCCTAATGTGCACTCATTGAGGATTATTTTGTAATGGATGCAGGCATGGGAATATTCAGTCTCTTTGTGCACCATTTCAATGAGTAGGTTATCCAGTTGATCAAACAACTGGATGCTCATATGTTGAAATCAACACAAAAGTCCATCATTTTGTAACAATGTTTGTAAAGAGATTAAAGAGTGATGGAGTTTCACACATGGCTGTTTTACCCCAAAATATCTCAGTGATGTGATTTGTCATTTACACAAGCACGTTTGTGAATAGTTAAATTACTATTCTGAGAGAATGTTTTACCACAAATATTACAGTTGTATGGTTTTTCACCTGTGTGAATGCGGATATGACGAGTTAAATCTCGATTATCAGAGAATGTTTTACTGCAGATATAACAGCTATATGGTTTCTCTCCGGTGTGTATTCGTTTGTGAACAGTTAAACTACCGTTATGGGAGAATGTTTTATCACAGATATCACAGTGGTACGGTTTCTCACCTGTGTGAACACGTTGATGAATATTTAAGCTACCATTCTGAGAGAATGTTTTACCACAAATATCACAGTGGTATGGTTTTTCCCCTGTGTGAATACGGATATGACGAGTTAAATCTCTATTGTCAGAGAATGTTTTACCACAGATATCACAGTGATATGGTTTTTCTCCTGTGTGAACACGTTTGTGAACAGTTAACTTACTACTCCGATAAAACGTTTCATCACAGACATCACAATGGTATGGTTTTTCACCTGTGTGAACTCGTTTGTGAACAGTCAAGTCACCATTGTGTGAAAATGTTTTACCACAAGTATCACAATGGTATGGTTTCTCACCACTGTGGATACGTTTGTGGCTTGTCAATTTACCCCTGTAAGGAAATGTTTTACCACAAATATCACAATTGTATGGTTTTTCACTAGTGTGTACATGCTTGTGAATAGTTAAGTGACTATCATGAGAAAATGTTTTTCCACAGATATCACAATGGTATGGTTTCTCATCAGCATGAACGCGTTTGTGAATGGTTAAATGATCATTCCGAGCAAATGTTTTTCCACACTTGTCACAATGGTATGGTTTCTCACCTGTATGAATTCGTTTATGGCATGTTAGAATACCACTATAAGAGAACGTTTTACCACAAATATTACAATTGTATGGTTTCTCACCTGTATGAGTACGTTTATGTAAAGATAAAGAACTGTTTGTAGTGAATCTTTTCCCACAAACATCACAAAGGTAGAGTTTTGAAATTGTGTGATGTAATTTATGTTCAATGATGTCACTACTTTTGATGAAAGTCTCTCCAAAGGTGTTATAGGTGTATGACTTTTCTGTATCTACTTGTATCTGATGAGATAAATCACTAGTTTCAAGCAGTGTCTCTCCATAATCCTGACCCTCACACAATCTCTCTTCCATTATTTGTTCCAATGTACTAAAAATACAATGATAATTCTTATTTTGCAATGTCTAAAAAAAAAAAAGAAACAAATTCCATAGAATTTCCCAGTGAAATATTGAAGCTATTTCTTCTTAAATGAAATAGAAACATTTAACAAAGTTTGTATAGCAAAACAAAAATAACTCTTTCATGGTAGTTTCTTAAAGCTAACAGTTACATTAAAAAAGCTATTTTGACAGATATCAAAGGCTCAATTGCATAACTTGAAATAAATAACAGCTGATCCAAATAAGCTCCAAATATATATCCATACATCAAAAGCATTACACATAAATTAATGAAGTTTTGTAGCTTTGTGAAAAAAGTCTCGGGTAAAAACTCCTTATATTGACTTCACAGCAATTTGATCAAGGTTATATGTAGTCACATCTCATCTTCACAACACCATTCTTTAGTCTTCTAAGATTCTTCACAAATTACTTGCTGTATTCTAGGCAAACAATTCTTATATCAATGTCACTAGATACTCTGAAATATAGAGACAGTAAAAGATATTAAAGATATTTAAATAACAGGAAAAAATAATTAAAAAGTATAGTCTTGAATCGACCATCAAGCAAACAACCACTACATCATCATCCTTGTTTTACATCTTTCCATGCTAGCAAAGAGTTTAAAGGGTCTGGTACACACAAGAGCAGACAAAATTGTCCATCTTTGTTATGCATTTGGCTTTGATGACTGGTTCTAAAAGGCATAAGAAGTTGTCTGTAGCAAGAATAAAGTATCTTCTCTGCCTTGTAACAGTATCTTGTTTAAAATTACTATTCTCTATGTGAAAGCGTGAAAGAAATGAAGCAAGCATGCTCCGCTGGATATGCAATGTCAGTGTGCACATATGACATATGGGAACTGATGCCTCTCTACAGAGGAGCATCAGTTTCTACATTTTATCAAAAATATTGTTGAATCTTCCAAATTTGTTATCTTCTCCAGTGGACAGATAGAAACTTCTTAGTGATGAAGAAAGTAGAAATATAAAGGGATTTAGCATACCAATGATGGTGGTAGTTAGCATTAAAAAAATCGCCTATTATTTTCATCGTATCGGGTTTTGTGTGTCTTATTGCATTAGTTTAAGAAATAATCGCCACGAATGTACAAAGTAATGTAGTTAAAGGATTTAATGAAGTTGCCATATCGGGGAACGGGTTATATCCCGGTTTAGGTGTCTAGGATTAAAAAACATATGAAGACAAAGGGAACATCCCTTCGTATCCTCTGAAGATTAGGGGAAGGTATAAACAATGTTAACTAAAATGTTGTTTCTGGAAACCTTTTAGACTGGGGTTAGAACAGTTATTCTCAACTGGGGTTCACACAACAAAATAGCAAATTGGGAACCCACAGTAGAATGTTAAAGTTACACGAAAAAAATTGTTTTAGCTGTATTTATTGGAGGAAACAGCTAGATTTCTTTCTCGAATGTTTTACATAGTTCAACCTACACAAGTGAGCGTGTGGAAAACAAAATAGTTATTTTGAAAAAAAGTATCTATAAAACTAGTTTTTAAACACCGAATGGCTACGGGGTCCACCAGACTGAAGTAGTAATCAAAGGGGGCACTGTCATGGTATTAGTTGTCAGAAGTGAAAGTAGAAAAATCTGACAAGGAACGTTACTGCTGGTTTGAGTTGATTCTTTGGCTACTGACAGCTAATACCATGACTGGCCGGAGCGAGCTATCTGTCTGTCTGTCTGTCTGTCTGTCTCTATCTATCACTCGAAAGTTATTGGAACAAATTCGACACCTATATCCATGCGTTTGAAAACGCGCAGTCGCGCGTCCGCGCTAGCTAGTCGTGAGTGGTCGATCCTATTATTTTTAAACTTCAAACTTCATTTGTTTTCTATTTTGATAAATTCTCTCTGTTGAAAATTATATTTTTATATTTTAAATAATTTGCAATTTCAGAAAATATATTTTTATATTAAATTTGCGTTTTCTAATTTGATAAATTCTACGGACACAGAGGTGAACGAGTGATAGATAGATAGATAGATATAGAGAGATAGATAGATAGTGAGATAGACAGATAGATAGCTCCGGCTAGTCAGTAGCCAAAGAATCAACTCAAACCAGCAGTAACGTTCCTTGTCAGTTCTACTTTCACTTCTGACAGCTAATACCATGACAGTGCCATCAAAGGGTTCCATACGTAACAAAATAGTTGAGAACCACTGCGCACAATCAAAATAGAAAGTAAAGAATATTGGAAACCTATTTAACACTATTTACATTTGCGACAGTTGTCAGTTTTTTGATGGATAAGAAAACAAAAAAACATTTTGGACACTTTTTGGACTTTTATTGGATATCTCGACAATAACAGTTTCTTATATAATAACGCAAGCCTACAAATATTGAGGGGAAGGTTTTAGTTGATACGTTACCAATGCCATTAGACCGTTGCAACTTTGACACCGGAAGTCAAATTATGTAGAGAATAAAACTAAATGACAATTAGGCCACCCACCCCACTGTTAGTTCCCTAGCTTCACAATTATGCCAACAGACACACAACGGTTAACTTAGTGATAATTAATTAATAATGCATAATGATGACGAAATTTTAAAAAAATGTAGCTTCCGTATTTTCGTAAAATGTCTTATCTTTGTTGAACCATATATCATGTTATGTTATTGATTAAATCAAAGAACGAAATGTACAAGTTTTTGATGGATATTTTAATTATACTTACATAAAAAGCAGTTCACATGCGAAATATTGAAAATGTTCTCAGATGTTGAGACTTGAAAATCCAAAATAACATTGACAGCTTCAGCAGAGCGTTTACGATGAACCGTTATTTTTTTGTAAATAATACTCTTTCCATTAACACTACTATGTTTGTATTGTTAATTACCATGCAGAGTGTGTGTATAATTCAATAGCGTATCTGCTGAAAACCAAAGCTAAAGGATTTAAACGGGAGAACCTAACATCAAACAGGGGAAGTAACTCTGCGACCACTTTATAGAATTCAAAAATATTTTCATATCGCTGTGCATTGCCAATGGCTATTTCGATATTATATTTCATAAAGTTAGGTGAATGTTAGGTGAGAGGTGAATGTTAGGTGAGAGGTTGGTAGCCAAAGAATGGGTAATCTATATTTGACCCTTGATAAAGGCCATTTTGGCGATCTTTTGGTACGAGTCCTAAATATCGGCCTTTTCTGTAAAAAGTGTCTTTGGCGATCTTTACCAAAGATCGGCCTTTTCCGTAAAAAGTGTTGGAGAGAAACAGGGAAAAGGCCGATATTTAGGACTCGTACCGAAAGATCGCCCATATAGGCGATATACTTTGTTCTATTTGATTGGACACCTTTCTTTGCTGAACGTTTTCCCTTGTACCTACTGGCATTGTGTTTTTTTTTTTTTTTCAGTTATCCATACAACTGGTTTGCCATGTTTCATTCATCTGTGCCCTCCTAGCGCATACATACTCCGCCTACATTACTCTTATTCAACCACTTCCGGTCTAGGGAAAAGGGGCCTCTATAGGTGCAGTTACCTCCCCTGACAGCGGCTGCCTAATTAACTGGCCAATACAGAGCACACGCAACATGAAGGTTGTAGTCTCTGTCCATAAACGGGCCACCTTTAATCCACAGTCTCATGTGAACATGTGCACCTCTCATCTGGTATACCAATCTCTGAAAGAAGTGCTCGACCAGGCCGAAAGGACTGTTTTTGTGCCTAATGACCTCTCTCATAAAGGTGGCAAATCGATGGTGGAAATGCTCACTAACTGCCACAACAGCATACAGCTCATTGTTGCGCTTTGTAGTAATGTTTGGTCCATCTGCGTTCAACGTTTCCAAAAATTCACGCAGATCCGGCCAAAAGTACTCTGCATAAGACAAAGTTAGGAACAAGAGGGCCGGGCCATATTTTTCTTCCATAGCCATCAATCCTGAACATTTTCTAGACCAAAATTGCTTGGAACCACGGACATTGGCCATCATCATATTTCAACTTCCCTCTAGTTGCCTGTCATTATCATCAAGCCGTCTTTTAAACTTGCTTATAGACATGCAGTTGTTTTTGGTAGTCTTTATAAAGGCATATATACCAGATTCAATACCTCTTTTATCGGCTTTATCAACAGAAAACATAAGATATTGTATATCTCACCGAAATCTAGAGTCGGTATGATTCAGTCTGTTTCTCAGGAACATATAAGGTTTTACAGAGCTGAACGGTCTGTTATCCATGAACATGCCAAATCGACTAGTTTAGTCACTGGCTCAGCATCTATGTTTGTGTTCTTCATTTCAAAATAATAAAAACTTTAAAATTAAGCAGGATAAAAAGTGATAAGCATTTGCAATTTAAAAAAAAAACAAAAAAAACCCTTTTATTTGCAGAACTGTAATATCTGGTATTTAAAACATAGAAAGTGGAGAAGTACATACATATACATGCGCGCGCACACGCATACACATTGATTCTGAAGATGTTTTATAAGTTCTGGAGGCTCAATTATTGGTAAATGGACTTTACCTTCAGAACAGCACATACCTAATGATTCCTAGCACTACACTTTTCACATGTCTTGCACATAGAACCCAAGGAGACAATTTTTTCAGATGCATAATTACGATTAGTATCATAATTAAATGCTACACTTTGCCATTGAAATCGACTATACTTCTGCTGGTTTTCCCTGAAAAGCTTTCTCCATTTTAGTCGTATTTTTTGGTCGCATTTACTCTCATTTTCTATTTATTCTACCTTTTTCTCTCCTTTTTTGCAATCGTCTTTCTTAGTCTTTTTTTATGTTCTTGTACTTTTTTTATTTCTATAATTTTCCTTCTTTCTCTGCAATCTTATTTCTCTATCTTTTTCACCTTCTTGTTCTCCTCTAATGTCCCATCATTTTTTGCAACCTAACTTTCCGATGGTTTTTACTTTCTTCTACAATTTTCATATCAAATGTTTGAATTCTCATTCTTTTGTCTTTTTATACTGACTTGTGATATTTTATTTCTTTCATACTCATGATTGTTTAAGGGAAAGAGACCATCACAGTGGCCGTTATCAATTTTGCCACTATATAACACTGAAATCTTCCTTTCTGTAAATGTTCGACCACAAATGATGAAAAGAAGAAGAATTTCATCGTCACTTTTGTGATGAGCCTGAATTGCAATATCGTACAATCCACTAATGGCAGCTAATTCAACATTACCGTCGTATGTTCCATCCCTATTCATGTATGCTTGGTATTCCTGCATTGCACTATTAGGAATAAAAGAATGAAAATACTTCCAATTATTGCATATGTACCGTACGGACTCTTCCGGAAGAGTTCGGTAGTTTCTGTTGTTTTTGAGGTAGAGTGACAGAGCTCTGAACATACAGTTACCATCACCCATAACTTTATTAAAGGTGTGAATTAATATTGTTGAATATTTTTCAATAAATTCAGTAAGGGACTTCATCTTCAGTTTAAACTTTAGATGGTTTTGTGAACAGAACACGAAGGAAAATTAGAACACGAAAAGGGATAAGATACTAAGTGATAGAGATTTCCTTTTAGAAATCTGTATTTTTAACTTTGAGATAGATGAATGAGTAATTATAATTTTGTAAATAATAAAAACGAAATTAATAAGGTACTTCACCTTCAATGTTGACTTGAAACGTCGTCTTCGTGAAAAGAAAAGTGATTTAGATGGTTTTGTGAATAGAACACGAAGGAAAATTACAACACGAAAAGGGATAAGATACTAAGTGATAGAGATTTCCCTTTAGAAATCTGTATTTAGCAGACGATAACTCCTTTATCGTCTGTTCATAAATGGTAAAATACTTCGGTTATTTCCAGTTTAAACGTTGTCAAATACTTGTCTATAGATTTATGAGTGTGTGTGTTACACAGAGAGAGAGAGAGAGAGAGAAACAGTTAAAGAGTGAGAGACAGAGAGAAAGCAAGCGAGAGACAGAGAAAGAGATTGAAAGCGTGCACATGTGTATCTCTGAATGACAACTATATGTATTAACGTTACTATCCTACTCCTACTCAATATTTGTCGCTTACACAACTCTGTCCTCTCCTTCCTTGATCACCACGCAAACCTCAATCGCCCCCTAACACTTTTGTAGGCAAGCTAGACGTACCTTATGCGAAGAACTATACACTTTTTCCATCTCTACTTGTTAGACTTACTTACTCTTTCTCTCACTCCTTTTCCCACTAGTCTTCTAGCAGTCACCCACAGTTGAAGTTAACTACATACGGAATGGATAGCAAAACTGCAAATTTGTGTACAACTCGAAGAAGTTGTCTTCTACATTGTAACTTTGAAAATAAAGGGCCATTTCAACAATTGATAATATTTTCCTCCTGCTCTTTTATTTACTACACAGTATCGCTAAAGTGATATATTCAATTTAATTTAATGGAGTTTCCTATTAAAAGGACTATAGAATTTTTAAAGGTAAGATTGGTCTGGGATTTGCCACCACTGTGTGAACGGTGTTGGCTTATGTCCTCTATCACAGCCAAGGGTTGGCCAATACTTTGTGAGTGAAAGACGTTTGTCCTATTTATATGTGTAAATGCATGTGAGCTCCCTTTCTTTGATCTAATTGTAAACAATGTGTAAACGTTCATAAGCATATCAGTCACATTGAGCAATCGTCGTCATATATCGTACGTCTGCAGAGCATCGAAGACACTACAACGAAAATCTTCCCGATTAAACGCGTGTTCTCCAGCTGCCTTGTTCAACCAGCTAACATAGTCCATCTACTGCGTTCTTTGCCTGCTTCTTGATCTACTAATCTCTACTCTTCCTTCAACGTTAATGTTTTCCAGATCTCTGCTTCTTCGAATATAGCCACAACAGTTGAGCTTTTTCTTTTTTTCCACAATATTCAGTTGTCGTCTTTCACCTACTTGTTTTAACAGCAATTCATTTGTCCGATGATCCTTTCACATTTCAAACGCATCGATTATATTTTCTTCAAATTGGTTCAGAGTCCATGCTTCGCAACCAAAAATGCCTATTGGCCAAATAAGCGCTGCCTGTAACCTTGTTTATAACTTACTTGGGATCTTTCTGAATTGACGGGCACCACTTTTCATTTATGTTTTATGTAGTGTTTTTGGTACCGAAACACTTTCAAACGTCGTATACTTGTATATTTTGTGTTATAGAACAGATAAAATTTTTTGTCGACAACTTGCAATGACTTGCAATATTGAAATTTTTCTTAAGAAGGCTAAGAGAAAAAAATGTTTTATATGACACATTCTACCAGTTATCCCAAGTTTGAAAATGTTTCGTTAAGAAAACAAATGGTGCCCGTCAATTCAGAAAGATCCCTTGGGACACTTTCGCTGCTCCAGATGTTATTAAGCTTTTCCATAGACGTTCTTGTCTTGGTTAGCCGTGTCCTAATTTCTTTTTACATGTGGCTTCACCAGGAATTTAGACTCCAAGATATTTCTTGTTAGTTACTTCTTCATGGTGCCCAAGAAACATATTTTCATTCAACTAAACCAGTCATCACCTCAGATCAGCCAACCCTCGCAACAACTCTATCATCTTAATTATAACCTGACATTATGTTATCATTCAGCTCTTTCCTCACCTTTTAATAATTTACTACCATTAATTAACAGTAACATTTCAGAGAGAGAGAGAGAATTAATTATATTGGTGGATATTTTATGCATTTTGTATAAAAGAGTTCTAGTTCCGTTTCTACTATGTGGCTGAGGTACTTATTGTTTTCCTTCTTGAATTAGGATGCGAAGTTAAATTATTCCACTTCATACTGACTGAAACCTTAATACTTTGCTACAAATATCTTCGTAGCACTTAATATATTTCTAGCTTAATGCTAGCAGCTGTTCATAGAAGAGGTTTATAAATTTACTGAGTTATTAATGATGGTAGAGTTAACTCCCCTGATATTGTTTAAGGCTATCAAAATAGACTCTTCCACTGATGTTATTGTTTACAACACCAGTCAGTCTTCAAACAGTATAAAAGGTGAATTTTACTATAAAAATACACACTGGCACTTTGAAGTTTTTTTTTTATTTGAAGGAAGTCATGGTTTGTCGTGAGCATTAGAGGTTTTTAATAAATCAATGTCTATTGAATTTTTGCACCACTTGTCTGCTTTACTACACCTACATTTTAAATTGGGGTTACATTGTCATGTGAGTATTGTTATACCTACCTATATTAAATACATCTTATGCACATCTGTTGTCCAGATGTCTTGAAACATGTTTAGAGAAAATGCGTTTTACCCAACTATTGGCTGTTACGTCGCTTTGTTTATTTTTCTGCTGTCAGGGTTTGGTTTATAGATTGAGGACAGCATAGCTGTGTGAGGATTTATGTGACAGAAAGTGATAAAATGGTTCACGAAACTAAGAATAAGAAGGAAAAAAGTTTAAACTTAATTAACCAGAATCATCTTTCTCTTCTCTTAAACTGCCTGTACACACACACACACACACACACACGGTTGTACGCGCGTGCATAGAACGAGATTCGTTACATGTTCGGTGAGGGGAAAAATCATTGTGTACGGAATTAACAGAATGTTAGCGAAATACGTGCGTTTAGTGACAGGATCGATTACTTATGAACATCGTGGAAGAACCATTTTAGCCATCTAACAATGTACAAAACCCTTTACGATGAATTTCTGTACAGTTTCAGTTTACTCAAAATTTCACTCAAGAGGCATTCATCAGTCAGAGGCTGTAGTATAAGCAACTTGCCCAAGGTACCATGCAGTGGGATGGAACCCAAAACCACATGTTTGCAAAGTGAAATTTGTGAGCACATAATTTATACGTCCATCTACGTGTGTGTGTGTCCATCATAGCGTCCTTGCAAAACAGGAAACATTGCACAATGTCATTTTTTGATGTACAAGCAAACCTCTGCAACATATTTTATATATCAGTTCATTCTAGGATAATGTAGGGCAAAATAACTATAAGTCTTTTCAGCAATGAGGAATCTTTTATTTCACTGATTCTCAAATGTTTAAATGCTGTCATTTAACCATTTTGATGTATTTTGCCATTTACCTCTTGACTCCATTGCAAAAATATACACTAAATGATTGCTATATACCATCATCATCATTAATCAATAATTATGATGATATAGAATATGGAGGTTTGTTCATCATCAATGTGGTTAGCCATAACCTGGAACATAACTGAGAGCTACCATGGTATCCGACCAGATAATATGTCCCTCCAAACACTATATATATGAATGCCCTTGTCACTTCCAAATTACTAAGATGGAATTTAAATGTTATTCTAATTATTAATATTTATAGTTTTAATTTGGGTGGGCACTACATATTAGTCTGTGGAAGACAGAAGAATTTTTCTCTCTTTTCCATTTTTTACGTTCTTTCTTTTGGTGCATCAAACTTGTTTGGATGCCGTATTTTTTCTTTTGTGTAAATAAGTTACTGTATCAGTTTGTATTGGGATTATATTTATGAACTTGTAGATCATTATCTACTTTCTCTGTCAGCAAGGGTTTGAATTATTTTCTATTTGAAGTTACTGCTCATACATGCCATTTTTGGCTTGCTTGCTATTACTGGATACCCTTCCTCTTATTAACCACTGAAGAATTTTGAAAAATAACATCGTCAATATGAAGCTGGTATATGAAACCTAGATTAACATGATATTTAGATGGAAGGCTTTAATTTAACTCACTGAAAAATAGGAAGATTGTAACAGAACAGAAGTGTTCTTAGACTAGAAGGTATTGAAAGAATTAAGCTCCTTTCAAAGCTGGATACAAAACCAGAAACTTTACACCCTAAAATATAACCAAATCGAAAGTGTCAAGGAAGAAACCAAGCAATACAATCACTACACCATACTGGTCGTTGGACAAAGTTCTCTCCTTAAATGTAAGACTAAATCAACCAACTCAAAGCTTTTTCCTATGAAGGTGCTGTAAATCATGAGGTACAGGATAAATAAGTGCTAACACACTAGTGTGTGGTAGATTGGTTTAATTTTATAAGGTAACATTGTGTAAAGTAGTTTAATAGGGTTTGCTTAATGAATAATGGTCTTGGGATACATCTCTCTTTGTGTTCTAGGTTGCTGAAGTGTTTTTGTGTAGGAAATCAAACTACAATAAAGAGAGTGTTCTTTTTGAAGATCAGAGGCTTACAAAAGAAGATTGTGAGTAGGTTGATATCAAAAGGGTTAACAATATTTGAGTAGGCTGAAGCTTATCAAAATATAGTTCAGTTTTAAATTAGAGATACAGCACTAACATTCTTGTGGGTAAGTGGGTAATAGACTAATTTTTAATGTCTACCAGTAAATATTTTCTTGTAAGTAACTTCTGTCTTTTTAGTTCATTATTGCTTATCTATTATGTTTTTTTTTTTTTTAATTTCAGATTTTCTGGTGACATTGAGAGAAAATATATTTACATATATACAAAATTTTGAAGACTACAGAATGACATAATCATCAAGAAAGCTTGTGACATTGTTTATCTAATTGTGATTGGATTACTCGAAAAGATTTGATTTAATTAACAATTGTTATGTTGATTGGAAATATACTGGCTGGGTTGTGGTGGTCATATTAGAGGAGATTTGACATTATACTACAACTGTTTTTCTGTAGTGTCTAATATCTGCTTCTTTTTTGAAATATTGGCGCAAAAAGAAATTATGGAAGATAAACTGTGTGGGAGTGAGGTTGAGAGTGAAAACCTCTCCAAGAATACTCGTGTATCTCATAAAAGACTGACAAATACAGGAAAGAAATTAAAACTACCTGATAAGTCTTCTAAAACATTTAGTAATATCAGTGAACAGAAATTTATTAACACAAGTTCACTGCGTTATCGATGTGATATTTGTGGTAAAAAGTTCATGGTTAAAGGCTTTTTGTCTGTACATAAACGTATTCATACAGGTGAGAAACCATACCACTGTGATATCTGTGGTGAAGCATTCTCTGAGAGAGGACAATTAATTAGTCATAAAAGCGTTCACACAGGTGAGAAACGACTCCATTGTGATATCTGTGGTAAAGCATTTTCAATAAGTTATCAGCTAAATCTTCACAAACGTGTTCACACAGATGAGAAACCATACCACTGTGAGTTTTGTGGTAAATCCTTCTCACAGAAAGATGGTATGCTTATACATGAACGTATGCATACTGGTGAAAGACCATACTGTTGTGATATCTGTGGTAAAACATTCTCTTGCAAAGGCACTATGCATAAGCATAAGCGTATTCATAGTGGTGAGAAACCCTACCATTGTGATATCTGTGGTAGAGCATTTTTACACAAATGTAGTATGCTTGATCATAAACGTATTCATACTGGTGAAAAACCTTACCACTGTGATATCTGTGGTAAAGATTTTGCTCATAGTTGTAGCTTAACTAATCACATACGTGTTCATACTGGTGAAAAACCCTTCCATTGTGATATTTGTGATAAGACTTTTACTCAAAGTGGTAGTTTAACTTCCCATAAGCGTGTTCACATGAATGAGTAACCACAAACTGAAATGGAATTTCAAATCACAAACAAATACATTCAAATTCTCAGAAGTTGTAGCTCTGAGTAAAGTATGGATCGCTGAATGAAGAGCATAGCACATACCAAGTGGCAATGTCAGTTTGTATTCTTTTCTCAACTAAATACATCTAGCTGAAATAGGTTCTGCTGTGTAGGAATAACTGATTGTGATGTCAACAGTTTATATTCTTCTCAACCCAGTGTACCATGCTGTAATATGTACTGCAGTTTAGGAACAACTTGCCTCTGCATGCAGTAGCAGCAATGTTCAAGTGATGAATAATCTCTTTACTTGCATTGTTGAATTTGATTTTCCTTCTATAGGAAAAACTACCTGTAACAAGCCATTTTCATATCCAAAGTGAGATTTGACTCTATATAAACTGATGATAGATATGAAGCTATATTAATCGTTGTGATTCAGAAGAAAGTTTATCACAGTGAAATTTGTGGTGAAGCATTCTGTCAGTGTCGAATTTCATTTCATCATATACATCTTCATATTTTGAGGTAACCATAGCATTGAGATATAATCTGTTTTAAACCTTGCCTGATAAATATTTTGGCTGATCACAAACACTGGAAATAAGCTGTAAAACTACTACAGTCGTCAGAGATGCTACCGGTATCTCTTCACTTCTTTATAATCTCTTTATCTCTTTTGTTTCGTTTGATGTAGACAAATGTGCCTATTGTTTTCTTCAAAATTTCAAAATTGCAGCTAACATGATTGGTCTAAAATATATACTAGAGTACATATTAAACTATCAATAAATTGAATTCATCTTGCATTGATTGTGCACATTGTATACATGAGACCATATCAAGACTATTTAATTATCTGTGAATAGATCTACTGATGAACCAAAGGCAGCGTTATCTCAGTATACTCTTCTACACAAGCAAAGATGGCACTGCAAACAGTTTATTATGTTCTTCAACCTGACTGAAATATTTAACCAGGCATTTGGTAATTTGGGTTGTAAAACTTTGGTTTACCTTGAACTTAAAAAATTTGAGGGATTTCAACTCTAATAAACAATAAAACAAACACAGCTCACTTCTACAGTTCACACTGACTAGTCTTCCTTCTTTATTTTGTAGTCCTTTGAAAGAGTACTGTAATGAGTCTATTCAGATAATGCTATTTTACATGCTTTGTTCTACAGTATGTTTTTATACTGTATTTAACTCTAAAGTTTATGTTCTGTGTTCGCTGAGAAATAAATTGATAAACTAATATCAAACTTGTTAATAGTGTAGGAGGCTAGAATCTCCAGTTTCTGGTGTAAAGAAGGCAACACTTAATACATAGAGAAAATTATTTTATAATGGAGTCCACTGCATGGATTCACAAAGACCTATTGAACTATTACTTTGAACTCCAATCTATATGTCTATCTATTTGTCTTTTTAACATCCACTTTTCCATCCTTGCATGGGTCAGATGAAATTCCTTGAAGCAGATTTTGTATGACTGGATGCCTTTCATGTTAACAACCCTCAAGCAGGGAAATATTTCCCATGTCTTTGCAATTTTTACAGAATATTGGAAACTAAGGACACTGCTTGTATAATGATGTTACTTGTTTACAACTATTGCATGATGTAAAAACAAGGAAACACACAAAGAAACATATATACCACATATACATATGTAGATATATGTGTGTATATAACTGTATATATATACTAGCAGCTAAGCCTGGTTTCATCCAGTCGGTTTGGATGATGTAGCTGTAAAACCTGTTCTGTGTAAGCATTCAACTTGTTTGGGCACGCTTATGTCAAAAAACAATTTTAGAATGTTGTTTTTCTGTCAATATGCTAAAAATAACTGACCAACAAAAAAATAAAAACCACTAAGGTTCAACCAAATCGAAAAATAAACCCAAATACTAAGCGAATAAAGATGAACCATCCCACTTACATTGCGCGCGTACACACACACACAAATACACACACATTCACATAACCTCCCGTTTTACATATATATATTCACACAGTTGAAATGCTGTTTGATTTATTTTTTTTCAGCGTACAGCCTTCATCATCACACTACCAAGTATGACATCACCCCTTTCCTTCCTTATTCATCTATCAGTCCTTCCTTTCTCATTCATAAACACAAGAGTATTATTATAGTAAATTATCTCAGTAACCATAGGAGCTATGAAAAAATACAAAGCCTAGCATCACCACTGGATCATTCTACACATTTGTATAATTTTTCATGCAATTCCACCCAGCCATTTGACCGTGAATCCCAAGACAAGAAAGAGTTGCCCATGTCAAATTTATATGTATGTGTATATATATATATACACATACAAGGGGAAGTCAAAAATTATCCTCACTTTTTCCGTAACATATCTTTAGTATTATCACACTACCTTCTGTGCATGCATACTTATAGTTGGTACTACTGTGATCATATCATCATTGTAGAAGAACTACATATTACATAGTAATATGTGAATTGACTTGCACAGCAAACAAATATATCGATGAGGTGTCTAGCCTCACTTTGATACAGTAGCCTCGTTCTGAGACACTAGCCTCATTCCGAACTACACTGTAGAAACTCTCAGTTCCTGCCAGGTTTCAAAGAGACATGTCTTCTCTGTAGCTCCACGCGCAATCTCCCATGTGCGACTCACATGTCTATTCACATCAACACAAGATATATTGTTCGTAAATGAAGATATTTTATCACACACACATTCTCAAAATGAGTGTTCTCATTACACACATGTATACATACTGTAATACAAATATTGTATGTTACTTCTTTCAGTGCAAAAGCAAAAATCAACATTTTCTTTGTATGTGAACACATGTTTTTGTATCATACTACATGCTCCCACCACAAAAGGTGAACACAGAATAAACAATATATTTATACACAAAAATGTCTTATGGTGATTCATGCTAACTGTTTTTCCATTTAATAACATGCAATTGGACAGCCACCATATCATAAATTGAACCTAAATATAGATTAAAAACATCAGGGCATCCAATGGTAAAACCCAATAGTATAAAATATAGATTGATAGACAACCAGAAATGTGAGACTTTTGAGAATATTCTCCTGACAAAAAGGTCATTGCCTTTGGATTTGTTTAATGAATTTTACATTAAAGAAGTGTGGCGACGTCTTTTGAAACTATCATAGAGCTGGATTTCGAATGGACTCTTTTCTGATTATTGCTTTGTCCTTTATTCATATTTATATTATTTTAGTTTCATTGCCTTAAATTTTTAGTCGTTTTTAATATGCATTAATTTAATCCATATATTTTTCTTCATTCGACTTCATTTAAATCACCTATTGTATTCATATATATATGTATATTTTATACTATTGGGTCTTACCATCGGATGCCCTGATCTTTTTAATATATATTTATGTTCCATTTATGATATTATGGGAATGTTATAAAGTTGTTTTGACCGATTAAAGCGTTTATTCATACACACACACAACAGGTTTCTTTCAGTTTCCATCTACGAAATTCAGTCACAAGGCTTGGTTTGGTCCGAGGTTATAGTAGAAAATACTTGCCCAAGTTGCCACCCAGAACCATGAAGTTGGGAAGCAAGCTTCTTACCACACAGCCACGCCTGCACCTATCATTAATTTGACAATGTCAACTTTTAACCCTTTAAAAAGTTCTTTTATTCATAAATATATTAAGTTAAATAAACTGTGCTGTATTTGATAGAATTTCTAAGAATATAGTGACATATTCAGTTTAGTTTAAATTAATTCTCCCTTAGAAAAGACTATTTGAAAAACCTGAGTGAAGATTGAGGTTTATTCTAAGATCAGAGAAAGATTTGCAAGTGAATTATGTTTTGAAAGGGAACATTAAGATATATCTGTAAACGAAATTACACTTAATTCTTATTCAATACATCAAACATGAAAGAAAACCTGTTTGATAGCACTGATTACGTAAATACCTTGTTTTTTTTTCATAATTAATTGTGGATAATTAAAATCACATATCAATCATATTAAGCAACGCCTGATATATTGAAATGGAATATACTGCATTATATGAATTATGACTTGACATTACGTTATCTTTAGGTTCTTTCCTCATATTTTTAATTATTTATTTCTTTTAATTAACAGTGGCATTGCTCTGTGTGTGAGAAAGAGAGAATTAATTATAGTGTTGAATATTTTATGCAAATTGCTTTTTCTATAAAAGAGTTCTAGTTCCGTTTCTACGAAAGCGTTTGAGGTAATGATTGCTTTTCTTTTTGAATTAGGATGCCAAGTTAATTATTCCACTTCAGATTGACTGAAACCTTATTAATTTGCTAGAGATTCTCCAAATAGTTTAGTCACATTAATACGTTTTGGGCTTAACGTTAGCAACTATTTATGGAAGAGCTTTATATATTTAGTGAGTTATTAGTGATGGTAGAGTTAACTCCCCTGACATTGTTTAGTGTAATCAAAATAGACTTCGCTGGTGTTGTTTATCTCGTCAATGTACTTTGCAATTGGTATGTAAGGAGAATCAACTGGAATAGCGATGTTAACTTCTTTAAGCTTTATCGTTGAAATTCAGTTGTCTATTTACAGCAATCACTGACCGTATTAATTACCTGTCCACTTTAGAGACCACGTATATCAAATTGGGACTTAATTGTTATGTAAGTAAAATATCCATCTACATTAACTACATCTTGTGTTACTTGGATGTCTCGAAGAATGTATAGGGAAATATCTGCTTTTTATCAGTGGTTGTTAGGTTATATCATTTTGCTTGTTTTAGCCGCTATTCAGAGTTTGGAATACATAAATGACTAGATTAGTTGAAAAATTCTCTTTGCAAGGGGATCGCATTTGGCGTCGTTCGGCTTTATCCGGGGGAAGTACGCGTTTAAATATAAGTTTCCCACGTTCCTGTTTGGCTGAGTATATTTATCTCTCAATTAGAAATGTTATCTCGATAATGTCGGTCCGAATCGAACACGTAGAATGAAACAATGTCTGAAAGCGAAATTTTTAGTTTATGCCCTAATCACAAACGTAATCTTCGATACTATATTTACCAAGGTAACTAAAACAGAATAGCAGCTTACCTAGCAGCTCCCTAGACTTAATGGAATCTAGAAGTGTTTGGTTAGCTTCCTAAACTCTATTGTTTAGAATGGGTCTTTGTCTAACTCTCTAAACTCCATTGTCTAGAATGGTTATTTGCTCAACTCCCGAAATGTCATAGACTGAGTGTTTTGACAAATTCCCTAAACTTCATTGCCTTGAATGGGGGTTTGTTTAACTCCCTAAATTCCATTGTGTAAAATAGGTCTTTGCTTAGCTCCCTGAACACCATCATCTAGAATAAGTATGACTAGCTCTCCAGTGCGTAGTAAGAAGCATTAAATACCTCAACCCTGATCAGTTTCCAATTAAAAAATAAGGCACTGTCATGGTATTAGCTGTCAGAAGTGAAAGTAGAACTGACAAGGAACGTTACTGCTGGTTTGAGTTGATTCTTTGGCTACTGACTAGCCGGAGCTATCTATCTGTCTGTCTGTCTATCTCACTATCTATCTCTCTCTATATATCTATCTATCACTCGTTCACCTCTGTGTCCGTAGAATTTATCAAATTAGAAAACGCAAATTTAATATAAAAATATATTTTCTGAAATTGCAAATTATTTAAAATATAAAAATATAATTTTCAACAGAGAGAATTTATCAAAATAGAAAACAAATGAAGTTTGAAGTTTAAAAATAATAGGACCGACCACTCACGACTAGCTAGCGCGGACGCGCGACTGCGCGTTTTCAAACGCATGGATATAGGTGTCGAATTTGTTCCAATAACTTTCGAGTGATAGATAGAGAGAGAGAGAGAGAGAGAGAGAGAGAGAGAGATAGCTCGCTCCGGCCAGTCATGGTATTAGCTGTCAGTAGCCAAAGAATCAACTCAAACCAGCAGTAACGTTCCTTGTCAGATTTTTCTACTTTCACTTCTGACAGCTAATACCATGACAGTGCCAAAAATAAAACTATTTTATGATTTTTTTTTTCTTTATGGTTGTAATCAAAATCTTTGTAAATGCACACATGTCAGATATCTAGCTTTAGTTATAATTTTTCCACACTCTTTGATAGTGTATGCAATTTCTTATTTTACTATGACAAAAAGTTTTTGAATTGTTATATCTGTCATACGATTTTTTTTCTGATTGATATACTTACAAAAAAGGAGCAGTGTGTGGGTGGTTCAATATGAAGAAAAAAACCTGAAGACAAGCTCACTGACAAAAGCTTACACTGTGAGCCTTTTTATGATACATTTGTTCATGACATGATGCTGAACATAATGGGGAGTTAAAAATAGTATTAAAAAAAAAATACTTTATTGATATTTCTATATAATTGATATAGTCTGAAGGATATCAAAATGTAGTTAAGTTTTAAACTTTTGTAATTGACTTTGACTATGCCATCAAATATCATCTTATCTTAAATAACTTCCATCTTAGTATATCATTGTTGCTTATCTGTTATGTCTTTTTTTTTTCAGATTTTTTGGTAACATTGAGAGAAGATATATTTACAAAAGTAAGAAAGTTTAAAAACTACAGAATGACATAATCATCAAGAAGGCTTGTGGCATTGTTTATCTAACTGTGATTAGATTACTCTAAAAGATTTTATTTAATTAACAATTGTGTTGATTGGAAATATACTGGCTGGGTGGTGGCAGTCATATTAAAGAAGTTTTGACATTATACTACAACTGTTTTTCTGTAGTATCTGATATATGCTTCTTTTTTGAAATATTGATGCAAGAAGAAATTATGGAAGATAAACTGTGTGGGAGTGAGGTTGAGGGTGAAAACCTCTCCAAGAATACTCGTGTATTTCATAAAAGACTGATAAATACTGGGAAGAAATTAAAACTACCTGATAAGTCATCTAAAACATTTACGCATAATAGTAATATCAGTGGACCGAAATTTATTAACACAAGTTCATTGCGTTATCGATGTGATATTTGTGGTAAAAAGTTCATGGTTAAAGGCTTTTTGTCTGTACATAAACGTATTCATACAGGTGAGAAACCATACCACTGTGATATCTGTGGTGACACATTCTCTGAGAGAGGACAGTTAATTAGTCATAAAAGTGTTCACACAGGTGAGAAACGACATCAATGTGGTATTTGTGGTAAAGCATTCTCAATGAGTTATCAGTTAATTACTCACAAACGTGTTCACACAGATGACAAACCATACCATTGTGAGATTTGTGGTAAATCCTTCTCACAGAAAGATGGAATGCTTGTGCATCAACGAATTCATACTGGGGAAAAACCATACCATTGTGATGTTTGTGGTAAAGATTTTGCTTACCATAGTAGCTTAACTTATCACATACGTGTTCACACTGGTGAAAAACCATACCATTGCGAGATCTGTGGGAAAGATTTTGCTCACCACAGTAGTTTAACTTATCACATACGTGTTCATACTGGTGAAAAACCCTATCATTGTGATATCTGTGGTAAATCTTTCTTACACAGAGGTAGCATGCTTGATCATAGACGTATTCATACTGGTGAAAAACCATACCATTGTGATATCTGTGATAAAACTTTCTCTCAGAGTACTACTTTAACTAATCATAGAAGTATTCATACAAATGAGAAACCATACCAATGTGATATCTGTGGTAAAAATTTCACTCGGAGTAATAGTGTAACTATTCACAGACGTATTCATACAGGGGAAAAACCCTACCACTGTGATATCTGTGATAAAACTTTCACTCAGAGTGGTAGTTTGATTTCTCACCGGCGTTTTCATACGAATGAGAAATCATACCACTGTGATATCTGTGGTAAAACTTTCACTCGGAGTAATAGTGTAACGATTCACAGACGTATTCATACAGGGGAAAAACCCTACCACTGTGATATCTGTGATAAAACTTTCACTCAGAGTGGTAGTTTGATTTCTCACAGACGTGTTCATACAAATGAGAAATCAAAATGCTGAATTAAAACTTCAAATCTCAAATGCATATTGGCATTTATGAGAACCTATAACACTGTGGAGAGCAAGAATGGCTGAATAAATAGCATAGCATTTACCCAGTTTAAATGTTTGCAGTTTGTATTCTGTCTTCAATTCACTAATTCTAGCTATTGCAATAGGTATGGTATTGTAGGAACAACTTCCTACTGCATGTAGCACAGAAATTTATTTATATGTTTTCCATATTGGACAGTTCAACAAAATCTAACTGGCTGGAGGATTACATCTTGTTCCATTGTCTCAGATCTTGTATGGTTTCTACAGCTATATGTCCTTCCTAACATCAGTCACTTCACAGTGAACAGGATGCATTTTTTGTGGAACCATCACTGTAGAGGTTCCCTTGCTATCATTTTGACTAAAATGTCCTCTCAAGCTCTATGTTGCCACTCCTTGATTTGATTTATCAACCACTTAGTCAAATCAATAAGTTATTTGATAACTTGGAGTGTTTAATTTTCTGTCTTTTAAAGGCTGACATAAAGCTCATTAATTATATGTGAATAAATTTACTGATGAACCAGAAGCAAAATTAACTTAATGCACAAGCAAAAATGATATAGCAAACAATGTACAATGTATTCTTCAACTCGACTGAAATAGTATATAACCAGGGACTGAGTCATTTAGGCTGTAGAACATTGGTTTATGATAAAGACATTCGAGCGAGATCGTGCCAGTGCCGCTGGACTGGCTCCTGTGCAGGTGGCATGTAAAATACACCATTTTGAGCGTGGCCGTTGCCAGTACCACCTGACTGGCCTTCGTGCTGGTGGCACGTAAAAGCACCCACTACACTCTCGGAGTGGTTGGCGTTAGGAAGGGCATCCAGCTGTAGAAACTCTGCCAAATCAGATTGGAGCCTGGTGTAGCCAGTCCTCAGTCAAATCATCCAACCCATGCTAGCATGGAAAGTGGACGTTAAATGATGATGATGATGATGATGATGATAGAAAATTTGAGGAATTTTAACTCTAATAACTATAAAATAAACATTGTTCACTTCTACAGTTCATACAGACTAGTCTTCTTTCTTTATTTTGTTGTCTATTGAAACAGTTTTACAATAACTTTATTCTGACAGCATTGTTTTACCTGCTCTATAACACTGTATGTTTTATTTACTTTATTTAATACTAGAGTTGGTTATGTACACTGAGAAATAAATGGCTGAACTAGTATCAAACCTGTTAATACTGTAGAAGACTATAATCTCCAGTTTCTGGTGTAAAAAAGAAAACCCATAACACATTGCATGGATTCACAAAGACTGATTATTCCATTATTCTGAACTCATGGAAACATAACCAGCATGGCAAAATGAGAAAAAGCAAGACCTATTATTTGTGTCAGACTGAAATTCTATACTGTTCCAGAATCCTTTGCAACATAATAAAACAACTGAATGCAAAAGTACTTGTGTTAATATAAGCATTGACCCTTTAGCTTTTAAACTGACCATATCCAGCCAAAATATTCTTCCTATTTTATGTTCAAACTGGCCAGATCCAGCCTCTCATGCCTACCCTACAATGTTAGTTTAAAAAATATATAATCTCACAGCTACAAGAAAATGCAGGATAAGTTCAAAACAATGTGAATAAATAAGCATTACATTTGACAGAATAATCTGAAAGCTAGAGGGTTAAACTGGTCAAAACCTGTCAACAATGGAGTTTGTATACTGTTTCCTGATTAATAAATTACCCTTTCCTTAACCCTTTTGATATCATTCCACTCAAGACTACCCCTAGTTCTGTGATACAAATTTCCACTTTAAAAGAGATCTCAATTAAACTTTATATCAAAATTTTAAATTATGTTTCAAATATCAACTTAATATTGATAAAATTATTTTACTTAATTCTTCATAATTTTCAAAATGAATTGAAAGGTGGTATATTTCAACAAAAATAAGGTAACAAAAGGGTTATATTATTTATATTTCTAGTTGATCTATTTTTAATTAATTTAATGTCTTGCCGGTTTACAAATGTGAACAGGCTATCAGAAATGTTAATATGGAGAAGTTAAAAAAAAAAGTAAATAGAATTTGTCACAAATCTAGAAGTACATTAGACTAGAACTTATCCCTGTATCCATAGCTTTAAAATGACTGGGCAGATATAATACCCCTTACCCTGCCCTCAAAGGGCATCAGTCTGCTGCAGGATTAAACTCCAGATGCTGCTGGTGCTTATTTTGAATAGAGTAGATTGAAGCAATGTAAAATGAAGTGTTTTGCTCAAGAACACTATGCTCTATCCAGTTTGGGAATTGAAACCACAAACTTACAATTGTGAGTTCAACACCTGCCTTCACCGAACATTAATGAGGTAGATATGTGATGGTTTCAAAGTGGTGAGCTGGCAGAATCGTTACCTACTAGGCAAAATGCTTAGTGGCATTTTGTCCATGTTCTGAGTTCAAATTTCACAGAGGTTGACTTTGCCTTACATCCTTTCAGGGTTGATAAAACAAATACCAGTTGTGGACTGAGGTTGATGTAATCAACTTTCCTGCTCCCCTAAAATTTCAGGCCTTGTGCCTATAGTAGAAAGGATTTCTGGCTGTGTGATTAAAAAGCTTCTGAGCCACCATGAAACAAAGGCCATGCAGTGGAGAATGATGCTTTCTTCATGATGTTGGTAGAGGTGGACTGTGTTTAGCTGTCAAAAGATGTTACTGAGATAGGGTAATGACAGCTTTATCAAAATTCGCTGGAGGCTTCTGAATGTCCATCTCTACATTTTATTTCATCTGTTATACCTAAACACTAATAAATTTCAGCTAACTGTATTTGATTGAAATAACAAATGCAGTAAAATGAATTTGATGAGGAATAGAAGAGAAGACTATAAATAGTATATATTTTTTTGTGCTCACTTCCATTACTTGTCCATAGGTTGAATAAGAGATAGCAGCTTGGCTTCTTGAAGCCAACAGCAATGACTGAGTGAAATATTAAATATAATACACATTTAATATGAATATAAATTTACACACACAGGCATGGCTGTTTGGTCAAGAAGTCTGCTTCTCAACCACTTGCTTTTAGATTCATTCTCACAGCATGGTACCTTGGGCAAGTGTCTTCTGCTATAGCCTAGGGCTAACCAAAACCTTGTGATTGGATTTGGCTGGCAGAAACTGAAAGAAGTCTGTGTGTGTGTGCGTGTACTGAAGATGACAGATTAAACCTGTGGTTGGAGCAAAGCTTCCACTAGATCAAGGGTCACATGGCACTGGAAGAGTGAGGTCAACAAGATTATAAAAGAGAAGAGATGGGGTTGGAAAGACTGGAAGAATGGTGGTAGCAAAAAACCATATCAGATAGCTAAAAGAGAAACTAGCCATCAGGTATATTCAGATAGGCAGATGCAGAAGGAAAGTAGTCTGCCAATGTCTTGCAGCACAAAGATCAGATACTTGAGGTATTCCAGATTTGCTACACAGTGTGTGAGAGATAATCAAGATGTTGTGGGAGAGAAGTGTGTACAGACAGTGGTACACTTGCTCTTAGTGATCCTGAAAAGAAAGTGGCATGGAAGAGCTACTATGAAAAACTATTAAATGCAGAGAATGAATGGGAGAAAGGGAATCTTCCTCATGTGAATCCAACAGAGGTACCAGCTAGTCTAGTTGACAACAGCATCATAGAAAATGCAATTAAAAATATGAAGACAGGAAAGGCCCCTGATCCATCAGGAGCCACTGCTGAGATGCTTAAGATATCAGATAGAGATGGATACAGTCTAGTTACCTGTATAGTTAATCTGGTTATGCAAGAAGGCATAATCCCTAGTGACTGGCACAGCAGTATCATAGTCAGCTGTTACAAGGGCAAAGAAGATGCCTTAAATAGAAGTAATTATAGAGGCATCAAATTGCTGGACCAGGTGATGAAAGTGGCAGAGAGAGTTATAGCCCAATTAATTAGGAACAGAATTAGACCAGATGAAATCCAGGGAAAAGTACCACAGATAATATTGTCATAGTCAGGCAACTGCAAGAGGAGTATTTAGCTAAGAACAAGCTGTTGTACTTGGCATTTGTTGATCTAGAGAAAGCCTTTGACAGAATACCTCAATCTGTGATATGTTGGACTCTAAGGAAGTGGAAGCTAGGGATAGATGATTGGCTTGTAAAAGCAGCACAGGCCACGTACAGGAGTGCTGTTGGTAAGGTAAGAGTTGGCCACTGGTACAGCGATGAATTTAGTGAACAAGTAGGTATTCACCAAAGCTTGGTCCTCAGCCCCCTCCTATTCATCGTTGTCCTCCAGGCCATAACAGGAATTTAAGACTGGAAGCTCATGGGAACTACTATATGCTGATGATCTTGCTCTCATAGCAGAATCTGGAACAGAATTAGAAAAGAAATTCCAGGTGTGGAAACAGAACCTGGAATCAAAGGGTCTTAAAGTAAACTTAGCAAAGACCAAGGTCCTAGTAAGCAAGATATCGAACAGGATCCTTCACCCTTCCAGTAAAGTTAAATGCTGATGATGATGTGTGTCTCCTTCCTTGAACATCACTAATAGTTGTAAACCAAGCATTACTGTTATATGATGTTCATTTCTTATCTTCCATGAAAAAATATGAGTTTATTTGGAAACAAGTGACACGATGGGCATCCAGCCATACAAAATTTCGCTCAACGAACTCTGTCTGAACCATGCAAGTATGGAAAAGTGGACATTAAACTGATGATGATGATGATACACACACACATATATATATATATACACAATAATATTTGATATAAATATTGGTTAGTTGATTTCTCCAGTTACACTTTACATTGTATACAGAAAGTAAAGGACAACTACAGAGTTAACATAAGAGGTGCAGGTTGAGTGTCTTATAATTTTCTGATTAATGCACATTCTTTTTATGAAATTTTGCAGACAGGTTTGTGATGAAGTGGATTGCTATTGTATTGAGAAAATTTAGAAAACAATGTATTTATTGCAAATATACAAATGAAAAATTTGTTTTATCTAATTTTAAAGTAAATACATTTCTTTCGAAAATTTGTAATCATTTCATCATTTTGTATACGTACCATGAAATTTGATAAAAGTTATATTATTATTGTCTGTCGTATATTCTGATATTATCTGTGGATGAGGGCAAAAGTATATTTTGAAAATGACAGGTAATGCTCTAGTATGTGTGTGTGTATATAATGCTGCAGACATCACTTATTTTAATTGCATAACTTTTCAAAGCATCAAAACATTTAGCATCAGTTCTATGTAAAATGACCAACTGCATATGCAAATGAAGTCAAGTATATTTAAATTATTCATAACATCTCAAAGAATCCAGTTCATTTATATATTTATCTTACTTTTATGTTAGAAAATTATATAACATTCATGCTACTGAATAAGGAATAATGTTTTTACCTCAGCATTTGAATTAAGTAATATGAAGAATTAAGCAAATGCTACATCTCTAAAAGATTTTCTCTAGTTTCAGCAACTGAAGTTTTTAGGAGACTTTCAGACAAGTATGGGCAATTGCCTATAGTAAAGAATGGTACACATACATATACACATATCTGAACAGAAATAATGATGGAACTTAATTTCTAATTAACTCCTACAACAATACTGATTTATTAACTACTTGTCTTATTGATAGCACCATTAAATACACCCTTAACTACTTTTTCTACCTTTGTACATACCCAAATTTCTCATTGTCCACCAGTCTAACCCACCAAAGACATTTTCTAAATACCAAAAGCCAAGGTGTTGATTTAGTTCCGGGTTACTAACTTCCAACAATTATCCCAAGAAATATATAGTATCTGTGAGTTCATGTCTTTATACAAAGTCAAACTACATTCTCAACTGTTAACTCTCTTGTAGTAATTTTCCTGATTACTTACAACCATCGTTAACTGACATTTGTATTTTCTCACAGTACATGATGCTATCCTGTCATTTTCAAAAGTACCTTACTATATAATCTCATAAACTAAGTAATTAGCTTAACACCACCCTATCCTCATTGTCTGAACAATCTTTGAGGAAACTATAACATTTTCTTGTCCTTTCAATTGTTTTATTAACAAACTCACATTGATCACTACAGCTAGACTTTCAGCTAATATCAATAGAACTATGCTTTTGCTATACCTTCAGTTTCTTTATTTAAGTTATGACACTGATACATTCATATCATTTTGGATACACTTTCCCCACAGTGACATTGTAATTCACATATATATACTATTATACAATTTGAAACACTTCACCTTAATGTAAAACAGTAACAAATTTCTAGCAAGGCACACCTGGCATGTATCATCCAGCCTAGGGTCTAGGTATTTCTTGGCATTACACACTTTTTATCTCTTCAAAATTTCTCACCTTTGATAACCCTTCTACCTCACAATTCCACTGTTATAATGTCCCCTGCATGGCTGGGTGGACCTGCTCTACTTGTACAATAAGTCTTTTACAACATGTTATGCTTTATTTGTACCTAATACTTCGCTATGCTATAATCCCTAACATATTTTTCTAATTCCTTTCAGGGACATCTAACTTTTACATTGTCTATTCTAAGTTCATGACTATTCTTAACTTTATAATTTTGTTTTTATATTCTTTGCAGTAATCTGCAAGGGAGCTTCTTTCTTTTTACAGAAAATCAACCCTCTTTCAAGTACACATGCTGTAGTAGAAAGGACAGATGAAATAGATTGTTTTCTAGATTGCAACTCTGAACTCCCAAAACACAACTCTCAACAGTTCATAGTATCAAAATAGTGAACAATTTTTGAGTAACCAAATTAGATATTAAAGTTAATCCAGAATGAATCAGTAAAGTGAATCACATTTACATAAAGTTTAATTATAAAATATTACAATTCATTTGGTAATTACACTGACATTGTACCATATAAATGTTAATATTGTTACATGTACAACTGGGGGAAAAAAATTAATGTTCAACTTATGATTGTCTGAAAAAAAAAAAATTATAACCTGAAAACCTTACAGTGAAGCTTTTTTTTTAATAATCAATCTGTGTGTATAATTTCATTAAAGAATTGTTCAATCATCTCGACCATCTGGCTGGTATTTGATACAGCTGATTGGTTTACAATATTAACAATTACGAGATATTATAACACTGTGATTTATAATTTAATTTCAGATATTACAAAATATTCTCAAATAACTCAGGTAACATTATATAAGCATGGCTTTCATTAATTCTCTGTAATATATAAAATTTCCTTGCATTGTTTTACAGGAATTTCTTTGTGGTGTCATAATATATGAATTTATACAAGTTTTTCCAACTATTTCTCTTGTTTTATGGTTTGTTTTCCATGTACCTTTTTCTTGTGATTAGCCAAACTCCTTTTTATAGAGAAAGTTTTATCACAGATATCGCAACCATATGGTTTCTCACCTGTGTGAACAGGTCTGTGACGAGTTAAATGCTGATTATCAGAGAATGTTTTACCACAAATATCACAACTAAATGGTCTTTCACCTGTGTGGCCACGAAGATGAATTTTTAAATGTGTGCTCTGAGTGAATGCTTTTCCACAAACATCACAACGATGTGGATGGTCACCTGTGTGAACAGGTTTGTGACGAGTTAAACTTTGATTATCAGCATAAGCTTTACCACAAATATCACAGCTATATGGCCTTTCACCTGTATGCCCACGTATATGAATCGTTAAATGACCTCTTTGAGTGAATGTTTTACCACATATATCACAGTGGTGTGGCTTCTCACCTGTATGAACCCGTACATGTTGAGTTAAATGGCTATTTTGAGAAAATGCTTTACCACAGGTGTTACAGTGGTAAGGTTTCTCACCTGTGTGGATGCGTATGTGATTAGTTAGTCTACTACTGCTAGAGAATGTTTTACCACAAATATCACAGTGGTATGGTTTATTTCCTGTGTGACCTTGTATGTGACTAGTCAAACTATTACCTCCAGAGAAAGTTTTACCACAGATACCACAATGGTATGGTTTTTCCCCAGTGTGAATACGTTTGTGATTAGTCAAAGTACTTCTTCCAGAGAATGCTTTACCACAGACATCACAACGATGTGGCCTTTCATTTGTGTGAACTGATTTGTGAACATTCAGATAAGAGCTTCGAGAGAATGTTTTACCACAAATACCACACTGATATGGTTTTTCTCCCGTATGAATAAGTTTGTGACGAGTTAAACTGTCAATCTGTGAGAACGATTTCCCACAGATGTCGCAGCGGTGTGGTTTCTCTCCTGAGTGAATATACTTGTGTCTACTCAAATGACCATTCTGTGTAAACCTTCTGCCACAAACCTTACAATGATATGGCTTTTCATCAGTATGAATACGTCTATGATTAGTCAAAGTGCTGCTCTGAGAAAAGGCTTTATCACAAATGTCACATCGATATGGTTTAATACTTCTGTGTATAGTTTTGTGCCTTCTCAGATAACATCTCCGAGAAAATGTTTTACCACAGATTAAGCATTCAAAACCAGTCTGATCTGATTGAACACCCTTAGAGAATGAACGATTTTTAGCAGATGTTTTGTTACACATTTTAGAATATTTAAGTTTTATGCTTGTAAGAAGGACATTATATTGTGAGAATGTCTTCTTACGAATGTCAAAATGATAGGCTTTCTTCTGTGTATCTACACACTCCTGATTAGTTATGTCATCAGATTCAGGTTGTTTTTCAGAAGCCTGGCTTTCATCCAGTTTATCCTCCATAATTTTCTTACAAATATCTAAAAATGTTTGTTTAATTTCAAATGTGTACTGAAGGAAACTAAATTCTCTGAAACTTTTCAATAAATATTTACCATGTATTTTCTCTTACTGAGAAAACAAAAAAACATGATACTTGACAAAGTCTGTAGATGTCTCAATTGTAAAGAAACAGTTTTAAGATATTTTATTGGGACAGTTTCTCTTGCTAGAGTTCAATCTTGGAATTAAAAATCAGCAACTTGAAAACTGACTCCAGTTCTCAAGCTATACAGATATAAAAGACTTCCCAACAAAACCAATGAAATCTTCATGTTCCATAACTCAATTATAAACTGTTTATAGCTTTAATCTTAATTTCACAAAAAATCAAGGTTATATCGCTGGTTGGTGTTAGTAAGGGTATCCAGCCATAAAAACACTGCCAAAACAATGAAGCCTGGTGCAGTCTTCTGCCTAGTCAGCCTCTGTCAAACTGTCCAACCCATGCCAGTATGGAAAACAGATGTTAAATGATGATGATGATGAAAGAACAATTAATAGGGTTCTTGAATAATGTCCGTCTTCTGTTTTCAAAATCTGACAAAGTTCTTTATAAATCTTGAATCTGCAGTCACCATCTCAATGTTACCACAAACCCTGAAACAGAATATTAGAAAGCCAATGAAAAGGTAACAGAAAAGTTATTAGAGAGGAGGGACTTGACCAGAGACACTAAATGTTAGAATAATAAAGAAAAATCAGAAAATGTCTATAAAGGAAAGACACAATAGGAAGGACATTTATTAAAACTTTAAAGCAGGGATAACAGTAATGAGATACACATACATAAAAAGTAATAACAGGAGCTTTTGATGGAATTAAAATACAGAATGTTTTTAGTAAGGTTATGAACACTCAGAATACCATTAGCATGAAAGTTAAGTTAGTACTAACATATTTAATGTTGGGGAAAAGAGAAAAGCTAACCCTAAAAATAATTAACTGGTTAAAAAAAGGAAAGAACAACAATATCCAGTGACTAATATCATATTATTTTAAATGAGTTTTAAGCCCATTACCACCTCACCAGCAATGTACAGATTTCACAGTATATGCTAATGTCATGATGGCGAAACCACAAAGTTTATACTAGGTTACACAGTGGTTGGTGTAGAAAAGTAGAAATGCTTAGGCAATAAATAACTCAAGGATATCAACAGCATGTAAAATGTTTTGAACTTCTTATAACCTATACTTCACATATGAGGTTATAATAAAGCTGAAACATATACAATTTCTTCAATCATGAGACAATTCCTGAATCTCAATCAAGTTGTAATGATAATATTAAAGAAACCACCACAAATCACATTAAGAAACCAGTTCTCATTAATTCAGCAGATACCATTAACTAACCAGCTATAATGAGAAAAGCCTGTAGCATCATTTGGTAGCTGGAGTTTTAGGAGATCAAGTCACTCTTGTAGGAACCTACTAACACATATTCCCATTCTATTCATTGGAATTTCATACATTTGGAGAGATTGCAAAAGTTTCAGCAAAAAGATCAATGTTTGTAACATCATTCTGCCAAACTGCAGTTGTCAATGACAATTAGCATCAGTTTCAACTTGGCCACAGTTGCAATGCAAGTAGTATCATTTAAGCATATTATAATGCATTTGTATAAAGACATTGTGAATAACTATTTCAGCAAAGCACTCCATAATCTAAAGATTGCCAAATCGTTAGGTGTATGCTTTGCTGATGAGCTCATAATAATGGAAATAATTTTAATCAGTTACTTATGATTTTTTCTCACTGCATTATATATATATATATATATCATCATCATCATCATCATCAGCATTTAACATCCGTTTTCCAAGCTGGAATGGGTTGGATGGTTTCACAGGAGCTGGCAGGCTGAAGAGCTGCTTAGGCTACATGTCTGTTGTGGTATAGTTTCTATGGTTCGATGCTCTTCCTAACACCAACCATTTTACAGAGTGTACTGGGTGCTTTTTACATGGCACCAGCACCCATGAGCCTTCAATATTAGGATTGATCAGCTGTAGCAGGGTCATGACTGTATGCAAGGACAACCATGATTTTACTTAGCTTGACATGTCTTCTCAAGCACAGCAAACTGCCAGAAGTCTTGGTCCTTTCCCATCCCCTCTGTGAGGGCCCAATGCTGAAGATATTTTCTCACCACTTTGTCGCAGCCCCTTCCGCAAGTTTCCTCCACAATTAGATTGGTACTTCTTGAAGCAGCTGTCTCCATCTATACACAATACATGACCATGTCAGTACAATCTTCTCTCTTGCACATTACATCTGATGCCTCGTATACCCAGTTTTTCTCTCAAATCACTTACACTCTAACGTATATGTACACTAATATTACCCATCCAGTATAACATACTAGCTTCATTTCTTTCAGGCCTTTGCATGTCCTCAGTAGTCACAGCCCATGTCTCACTGCCATGTAGCATAGCTGTTTGTACATTCTCACTCTGATGGAGAGACTCTATGTTACTAACAGAGGTAGTAGCTCTCCAAACTTTGCCCAGCCCGTTCTTATTCAAGCAGCTATGCTTTCAGAACAACCACCACCACTGCTAACTTGGTCACCTAAGTAACAAAAACTGCTTACTACTTCTAAGGATGATCTCTGACATTTGAGGGAGTCTATTTTCTGTGCATTCCTGGTGTTTAGCGTACCTGCACATCTGACATATGTAAAGACTACTTTTTCTGTTAATCTTCCAGTGATACTGCTGCACCTCTTACATGTCCATAGCTTGCACTGGGTACACCATATATATATATATGTGTGTGTGTGTGTGTGTGTATGCATGTGTCATCATCATTATTGTTTTACATTTGCTTTCCATGCTACAACAGGTTGTATGGATTGTCATGGACCATATCAGTTCTTATTTATAGTTACTGCCCACCTAAATACGTACCAGCAGGCTGGTGAGCTGAGAATGGATGTGGGCTCAAGATGGGTTAACAAGGAAAATGAAAGGGAACCTGCAAAAGCAATGGCTCTGTTAAAAAGGAAACCAAACTAGTCTGCAAGTTCTATGTAAAGGGTACCTGCTGGCATGGTGACATTGGGACAGGCTGCAAATTTGCTCATCTCAAATCCCATGTGAGTGGTACTTGTTTCACTTGCCTGAAGACCACCACACACAGCTCCCAGGAGGAAAGAAACTGTGGATGCAGTGCAGACAGTGATTGCTGAACAACAGGCTTTTTTGGAGGTTGCACAGAAGATTGTAAGGCAGCTGACCTGGCTTCACCAAACATCCAAGGTGGCCACCTCTAACACTTCTGCACATGTTAAACCAGTGGCCGCTACTGACATCCTATATGTCACACCAGTATTCTTGCTGAACATCAGGGGCCTCGTAACGTCCCAATAACACAAAACACAGCACCTGAGAGACTTAGTGACATGTAACCAAGCAATATGCATATCACTAACCAGAAACTATGCTGGTCCTATGGACCACTGCTCTTAACTGTGGTCACCTTACAGTGTTGGATTAATAGTGGAACTTGAGGCAGTTCAGCAATGTTACACAAGGAAGATTGCATCGATGGAAGAGCTAAGCTACTGGGAGAGACTGAAAGAGCTACAACTCTACTCCCTGGAGTGAAGACGGGAAAGGTATGCAATTATATTTGTGTGGAAGGTACTAGAGGGGCTGGCACCAAACTTTGGAATCGAGTTATACCAGATCCCAAATTGGACGTCACTGCACTATTCCAAAGATCCCAATTGCCCCATTTAAGGTGAGGATCATGTACTGCAATAGCTTCGGATTCAAGGACCCACAGCTATTTATAACGCCTTCAGGGCTCACCATGGAGTGGGGGTAGATGTTTTCAAGAAACAACTTGACTTCTTGCTATCCAAAATCCCAGATGAACCAATATGAAAGTAAGAAACTAAAAAGAGGCAACATAGGATTGGCCATTAAAAAAGTGACTACACTGACAGTGCCTCTAGACGGCCACAGCCTTAGGGTTGAAACAAAAGAATAAATACATACACACAATTGTGTAGAAAAATACATACATGAGAACATACACCCACTCTCTCTCTTTCTCACATGCACATGCATACAAAAAAGGTGCATGCATATGTATTTATGGTATGCACGTGTATATGAAAGATAATGGGTGTACGTGTGTTTGTGTGCTGAACACAGTGCGCACGCACACACAAACATATACACACGTACATCCACTAATCTTTTATATACACGTACATACATCTTTCACTTTCTCCTCTCACTTCAAAGCAAATGACACCTTCCACACGTCATGAAAACAAAAGTTAAGAAATAAAAAATTTTTACGGAAATTAACGAATAATCTGACGTTTATGAAAACGAAAGAACACCCTTTTAAATGACAGCCATTTCAAATGCCTGTCAATAATTTAATAAACGCGATATTAAATAAATCACACACACTTCACAATTTCTTGTCGACCAAAGTGTAGTGATTTCTAACGAATGTTTTCTTTTCGATAATGTTATCTAAAGTTAAAGCAATAAATTAAATAACATTTCCACTTTTCGCTCAGGGAAAACACTTTACTTTTGACAAGATAAATACTTTTTTACTCGGATGAAGGTCCTGAAAACGAAGGAAGCGCCAAATCCTGGTGTCTGCAGCAAGACGACAGACTTAAAACTGATTTGGTCGAAATAAAATTCAGTGAGATAATAGCAATGGAGAATATTGTGACAATATGTGACGATTAATAACAAATAATTCAATATCACTAAGCTTAGTGCTGGTGAGTAGTTTCTAAAATTGATGTTTAACTTTTAAATGGAGATTAAACATAGCAATTAATACATATTGCAATTTGTTACAAAAAGAGATATTTGCATTACAAATACTAAAATATCATATTCAATAATAAGCTGACAACTTACTGTTTTCTTCATTTCTTTTTCTTACTGTTAGGTGCAATAATATTTAGAAATAAGCAGATTTGTGGCTCTTAAGAGACAATTTAGACACGATCATTTAGTAAACTTCCACTATAATAAAGCACTGACTAAACGATGTAGTTTAAACCTGAACGAATTACCAGCCACACTTTCGTAATAGCGAAAGCACGTTAGTGTAGAAATAATGTAAATAAAATTTAGCTAAGAGAAATAGGTAGTTTTTTAATGAAATTCTTTAAAAATCATCCTTCCGATCCTTTTTGTATGTCTCTAATGATTGCAGTTAGTGATATACTTTGTTTCCCCAACATAAAGGGAAATTTCAATTGGGAATTTCGGGCGTACTTCATTTAATACATCAATATTCAGTTAATTTAATGCAGCGAGCTGGCAGAATCGTTAGCATACCGGGCAAAATGCTTAGCGGTATTTCGCCCGCCTTTATATTCCGAGTTCAAATTCCGCCAAGGTCGACTTTCATCTTTTCGTCGTCGAAAAATAGGTTCCAATTGAGCACTGAGGTTGATGAAATCAACTTGCCCACTAAATTCCTGGCCTTGTACCAATATTCACATCATTCATTTAGATTCGCCATAAGATTGAGTTATTTCCACTAGCTCAATTTTGAAAATTACTGATGCATTTTCCCATGTTTAACCTATTTTTCTCTACATTTAAAACTCCTACCAATAGATCAAGCAAGATTGTGTAGAATAAACTGCATTTGCGGGTTCAATGATGTCCATTGCTGTCACCGTTTCAGTTAACAAAAATTAAATTTTGCCTTCAGCATGAGAAATAAAAATTTTCAAATTAATTTTTAATTTGCTGAAATCAGTAAGTTGCTAATAATTTATGCTAAGTTTTTACTTTCTTTCTCCAAATATCAGGGAAATTTCTATTGACCAGGTTTTTTTTTAATCCCCTGTATGTTTATAAAGACCTGCTTCGTTTAACATTGAATGAATGCAGGAAACACAAAGCTAGCTAGGAATAGCGTAAATACACAACCGTGTCCCCTTCTATCGACTTTGTTTCGTCATAACTTTTCTAAAAAATAGATTTTTTTTTTAATGAAATGTTCCACAAATACGGTATAGATTACGATTATATCCGAATTTGTTGCAAAATTGTTTTCGAAAGGATTGAGGTGATAAGAGTTCCAATAATTCACACGATTCGGTTTCGTTTCTCATACGTTTTCATGATGTAGGCTACAATTATGTTTTTTTTTAAATACTTATGAGGACGATTTAAACCTCTTCCTTCTGGAATTTGTTAAATGAATACCTTCTTTAAAAAATGAATATTTCCAGGGTTATAGCACACCAAACAGCTATACTCACTACCACGTAGTGTTTATTTCTACCCACTTTCAATAGTTTTTAGTGTTTTGCCTTCAATTTTGTTTCATTTTCAATTATTTTTATGCTTTTTAAAACCCTTCGTCGTTATTACTTTCTCTCTCTCTCTATATATATAGAGATAGATAGATACACATATTAGGAAAGTAAAAATAAGAAATAAGTGGAAATTTTAACGGTCAGTGTGTTAAATTTTAAGGCACAATAAGAAAATGACTCTCCCCAGACACAACAGAATATGCTTCAACACACGAAATCACATAAAAAATCTTGCAAACCAAATCCCAAAACGAAATATATATATATATATTAAGACAAATGATCACTGGTGCTCTAGTGGTGAGATCTTACTGAAAAGCAATACTCAGTTTCAGTATTCCTGCAATTCCTTGTTGAGCATAAAGAATTACATGACTATGTATAACATTAAAAAAACTAGTTACTTCATTCATTTTTCCCCTCAAAAGGTAGCACTTACAACTCTGACACTCTTTCTTGGCCTCTTCTGTGTGGTGGTCATGTGGCAAGAAATGTTTAAACACAAACTAGAAATTAAAATCTATTGCCTAAGAGATATTTACAATTTGCTAAGGGGAATTTAGTTGCTATTTCTAAAAATTCAAATGACTATAGAAGCTACATGAGTAGCTATTGTAGATGTGAGTAAAACAAAAGATGAGTATGAGGTGGAAATGTAAAGAAAAGTGGAGTCAAACCAAAAGCTAATCAGTTAAATGAATTGTGAAACTATGTTCCAGGTTCAGTTTTAATAATTATTTATAACTACTGTTGACACTGAAGTATTTATTATTGCCACCTTGTCAAAATATTCCCCACTGATATTCTTTCTTTGTTACCTGGATCGCATTTCAACTTAGTCATTTTGGAGTGCAACCTGATATGCAGGTTGTGACAGAAAAACCTCCCATATTATACACAGCTTTTGGTGTGGCGCTAGTAAAATTAAGCAGGTGGTAATGATGTCTTCATGAAGTTAAATGTTTTACCAATTTTTTTTCTTTTTCTAGTTACCACCGTGATTGGTGTCTAATATGCGATGGCTGTTGAAACATTTATCAAGGGTGATGAATCTGAGTTTACTTTTTTGCTGCACTCTTCTGAATACCTAAGGTTTTTAACTTTGATGTCTTTCTGTGTGTATGTAAATATAAAGGTTTATCCGGCAATTTCCTCCTATTGAAGCTTAGTGGATTTTATATAAATATTTTTGGAGGTGTAGTAAAATACTTTGCCTTAATTAGAGTTTTGCACCTCAACTGATTTGTTTACCATCTGACAGTTGCTACAACAGTACTGATGTCAGGGTATACATGTTAAGTTAATCCCTCAATGAGCATCTCCTCCTCCTAGTTATGGTGGTTTATTGAATACAGACAAAAGCCATAGAATATAAAAAATACCATACACCATTGTATCTCTAGTTTAACTGGTGATGATTCAATTTTGAGACACTGCCAAAGCATTGTTCATACAACTATGGCAATTATTCATTGACATATGGATATTAGGGGTTCTGGCTAGAAAAAAGGTGATCTATCAATACATCATCATCGTTTAACGTCCGCTTTCCATGCTAGCATGGGTTGGACGATTTGACTGAGGACTGGTGAAACCGGATGGCAACACCCGGCTCCAATCTAATTGGAGCCTGGTGTTGCCATCCCCAAAAATGTTATATTTTTTCTGGGACCCTCAGTCATCTTGTTTATGTAATGTGTAGTGCTGGGCCAGTCCTGTACACTACAAATACTGAAACATACTTAACAATATACCAATGATAAATTAACTTACTACTTTCTTTGTTGAAGGAGTTCTGATAGAAGCACACTATTCCACCAATTGTAACAATTTTAGATTTTGGTATTTTCAGATTTTTTTTTCGAATTTTTGTTCTACAAACTCAATCTTGTATGACTAAGCACACACACACACAAAAAAAAGCTTGATTTGAATCTTTTACTTCCTCCTCCTGAGATTCTCAAATTTTGAGGGGTAATTTCAGTTCATTAGGACTTTTTTAGCACACAATTTATCTGAAGCACATCAAACCAAAACCTCATGATCTTAACATAACAATTTTTGAAGAAGTTGTAAACTTTTCCTGCTATGTCAACTGATTTACAAACCATCTCTGTATTGTTCACTCCAGCTAGAGCCTCAACTGATTGCATTACAACTACATTCATCCTATACTATTCACACTCAAATGGTGTAGATATTACAAGACATAATCATTTGGAAAACTTCCATAAGAAAGAATTGACGTTTTAAAACTAAACTAATTGATGTATCAAATCATCAGCCATATTTTCGTAATAATGTAAGTTAAGTTAATGATGAGATCTTTAAATAAAATTTAGGTAATTGAAAGAACTAAAATCAAATCAATTTTCTCACAAGAACATTTATTGTGGTCCACTTGGATTTCTGTTTTACACTTCACCCATGACATTCTATTGATGTAAAACAGTTATTTTTATTCTATTAGCATAGTATGTGTGACATTTATCCAGTTTAATCTCTAGGTAGTCTCTTATGTTACCCTTATCTTTCTGCTCCTTTCAACATGTTTCTCACTTCATAAAACTATTTCAGTTATGGTGCTAACTGCTTGGTTTGGATCCTGCTCTGAGTATAAAGTTAATCACCAGCTTGTAGCATGTCATTTTTTAACAAGATGCTATCCCATACACCCGCATGGACTGTCACCTTACTGTGTTAGGTACGTTTTTGCACTTATATGACCTTGAGAGTTATACTAGCAGGGAGTTTTCACTTCCTGGTAGATTTAATCATACTAGAAGGGTCAAAGGATAAAATCCAGACCAAAAGGTAGTCCCCAGTCCTCTAGGCTAGAGGTTTAGTGTGGGGTTAACAGCCTCACCATAAAAAAAAAAAAACCTACACTCACTACAGAAATGTCAGAGAAGAATCAAAAGCTGGTTTCACAGACTTGGGGATCAGATGGATCTTGCAAAGAGAGAATGAAGCATTGCAGCTCAAGCTGAAAGGATGTTGCACAGCCGATACCTTTCCTGACAGCCATGAGCAAAGTCACAACTGTTTCACAGAACATCACAACATATGAAAGAGGCAAAACAGCACAAATGCTTGGCCAGTGCAAGAGATGCAACCTTGCCATACTCAGGTTGAGTGAAACATGATGGCTTCAAGCAGGACAAGAAAGACTTTCAACAGATGATTTAGAGCTTTACAGTGGACACAAAGATGAAAATGCCTCACACAAAGATATTGCTGTCATGTCCTCAAAGCAAGTGAATCAGAAACATAGTCTTGTGGAAGCAAACCCCCTATTTTATGAAGAAAGTGGCACTGGATTGGATAACTCTTCAAAGTGGTTTAATACAATGTTGCTAGGCAATCATTAAAGTGTAACTCCAAGGATAAAAGGAAGCCCAAGGAACTTCTAGCAATATAACCTGAAGAAGAGTGAGAAGATCAAGATGGAACTGGGGGGAAACTGGAGATGAAATCCCAGGACAAGAGTAGATGGAAAGAGATTATTATGCCCTAGGAGGAGCCAAGGGTCTGAGTAAACAAGTGACTATGCTATAATTATGTCTAAACAGATGCTACTAATTCCATTGAATCAGATTTCTACTTCCCTGTCATCTTCTTCAAGTCATTGCTCTATTCCAAATATCATTCATTTATGTTTTTTGAAATATATTTGACAATTTGAACAAAATAACCTACAAAGAATCTATTTAAATTAATTTTATAATTAATCACTCTTCTTCCAAAATCACAAACTTATATTTGGCTGAAAGAGCTAATGAAATGGCTTTTCAAGATTATTGGAATTTTAATCCACAGAGGCAAAAGTAACTGTCACAATTATCAACTGTTTAACATCAAAATAGTGACAGATGTCAGTGTAATCAGATCAGATATTAATTTTAAACCAAATTGAATCAATGAAGAGGTTTATATAAAGTTTGATTATAAAACATTATAACTTTATTATTTACATAAAGCCTCTGTAAGCTAGTTACATAAACATATGTAAATTTACATTCAGTTCCAGTACTGTGTTGAAGAAAGTTCTGGAAGAAAAATGTTATGGTTGAATGAACATACGACTCTTGTCTACCTTCCTCCACTTTCAATACAGTTCTATTGTATAAAATGTCTTATACTTCATGAAGTAATAATTTGTACAAATTCTTCCAACTTATTCTCTTGTTTTATGGTTTGCTTTTTATGTGTTTTTTGCTTGTGATTAGTCAAAATCTTTTTCTTAGAGAAACTTTTATCACAGCTATCACAATGATATGGTTTTTCACCTGTGTGAACAGGTATATGACGAGTTAAACTCTGATTATCATAAAATGTTTTACCACAAATATCACAACTATATGGTTTCTCGCCTGTGTGACCACGTACATGAAGTGTTAAATGACTACTTTGAGAAAATGTTTTACCACAAATATCACAGTGGTATGGTTTCTCACCTGTGTGAACACGTAAATGCTGAGTTAAATGACCATTCTGAGAGAATTTTTTTCCACATATATCACAGTTGTATGGTTTTTCACCTGTATGGATTCGTTTGTGTGTAGATAATTTACTAGAGAATGTTTTTCCACAGATTTCACAGTAGTATGGTTTCTCACCTGTGTGAGTACGTTGGTGGTTAGTCATATTACTTCTCCCAGAGAAGGTTTTCCCACAGACATCACAGCTGTATGGCTTCTCATTTGTGTGAATGTACTTGTGCCTATTCAAATCAGAACTTCGAGAAAATGTTTTAGCACAAATACCACACTGATAGGGTTTTTCACCTGTGTGAATACGTTTGTGAATAGCTAATTTATCACTCTGAGAGAATGATTTCCCACAGATATCACAGTTATATGGTTTCTCACCTGAGTGAGTATATTTATGTCTACTCAAATGACCATACTGAGTGAATGTTCTACTGCAAATATCACAGTGGTATGGCTTTTCACCAGTATGAATACGTTTATGATTAGTCAAAGTACTGCTCTCAGAGAAGGTTCTGCCACAGATATCACAATGGTGTTTTTTCTTGCTTCTCTGTATACACTTGTGTTTAGTCATGTGACAATTTTGAGAGAATATTTTACCACATACTGAGCATTTACAAACTTTCTGACTTGTTAAAGTACTCTTAGAGAGTTTAGCAATTGTTTTACTGTAAACATATTTCCTCTTCCAACATTTCTGAAGCATCTTTTGTTTCAATATGGCATTTGATTGTGTGAATGTTTTCTTATTGATGTTTAAGAGATATGATTTCTTCTGTGGATCTACACATATTTGATGAGATATGTCATTAGATTCAGGCTGTGTTTGATCACAAACCTGATTCACATAAAGTTTCACCTCCATAAATTTCTTTATATTTTGCAAGAAAATTTTTTAAAATTTGATTAATTTTTCTGATACTTCCAAATAAACACTGAAGTAACAATGTTATTTTTTTTTCTTGAGGCAAAAAGTGATGCTTGATGAAGCCTGTAAATTCTTTTGTTACAGGAAACAATTTCAAGATATTGTATTAGGACAGCTTTTTTTCGCCTAGAGTTCAATCTTGGAGTTAAAAGCCAGAAAGTAAACTGACTCTATTTCCCAAGATTCATCCAAATACACACATACCAAAACAGTTGTCTTGTCTATGCTGTAACCTGTTTATAACCTTAATTTACATTTCTCTGGCTTTTTGATAATATCAATTTTCTGTTTTCAAAATCTAACATATTTCTTGATATATCTTGAGTCTACAATTACCATTTCAATGTCACCACAAAACCTGGAATAAAGAATATAGGACAATGAAAAGTAAACATAAAGCTTACTAAAAAGGAGGCAATCTGTCAAAAATACTGCATAACAAAGAAGAATAGAAATATATACAGAAGTATGAACAATTGACATCATCATTTAACATGCGTTTTCCATGCTGGCATGGGTAGGACAGTTTGACAGGAACTGGCCGGCTGAAGAGCTGCCCTGATTCCATGTCTGTTTTAACATGGTTTCTATGGCTGGACGCCCTTTCTAACACCAACCACTTTACAAAGTGTACTGGGTACCTTTATGCAAAACTGGCATAGACACTTTTACCTGGCACCAGCATGGGTACTTTTTATGTGACACCAGCACCCATGAGCCCACCAGATTAGGATTACTCGGCTGAAAAGGGATGTAGGGGTCATGCCTGAATGCAAGGACAGCCATGATTTTACTTAACTTGCTGTGTCTCCTCAAGCACAGTAAAGTGCCAGAAGTCTCAGTCCCTTGTCATCTCCTGTGAGGCTCAACGTCTGAAGATCCCTTCTCACCACTTTGCCCCATGCTTTCCTAGGTCTACCCCTTCCAATAGTTCTCAGGTTGTAGGTTGTATGGTCCTAGCTTCAGTAGCAACAGTGTGAGAAAATAAAGTAATAATGAGAGTTAATACTGAAACATAGTTACAAAGAAGAGTAATTAATTTACTGATTGATATGAACTAATTATTTAGCTGAGAGAAACTTATTGATTTATCAAGAGTTTGACACAACTGAAGACAATTTAAAGAAATAAAGGGGTTTCTGAAATAATCATTAAATCATCTTAAATACCCTTAATATATGTCCTATATTTCATACAGATTGGTGTGATGAAATAGGGCTTAGTCATTTCTGACTTATGTTAGGGATCCTTAATAATGTTCAACATTTCACTGAGATAAGGAGGCACTAAAACATGGCTTTGATAATTAAATGCCCTTCCTAATGCCAACCCCTTAACAGAATGTGTTGGGTGTTTTTTTTTTTTCCATAGCATCACCACAAGTGAGGCTGCCCTGCAACTTGCTAGATTAGAGGGCCTGAAGAAGCCCCAATAATTGAAGGAGAATAGGAGAGAATATGATGATTTTAGACAAGGTGATGAGACAGAGTGAAGTATAAAGAAAATAAGTTGTAAGAGAGTGGTAGTGGAGAAAGTAATATAATAGTCACCCTTGGAGGAAGAACTTCTACCACTCCCATCTATTTTCCCCTCTTTCATGTTTTCTTCCCTCTATGCTTTCCACCCAAAACTCACCCTTATAATGTGGGACAGTCCTGAACCACAGATAGACGACCATCTTGTCTTTCATACCCTCAATTTCTCATTGACCACTAATCCCTTTTGTATACTCTCTCTTTTACTCTTTTACTTGTTTCAGTCATTTGACTGTGGCCATGCAGGGACACTGCCTTTAGTCGAGCAAATCGACCCCAGGACTTATTCTTTGGAAGCCTAGTACTTATTCTATCGGTCTCTTTTGCCGAACTGCTAAGTTACGGGGACGTAAACACACCAGCATCGGTTGTCAAGTGATGTTGGGGCGACAAGCACAGACACACAAACACACATATATATATACATATACATATATACGACGGGCTTCTTTCAGTTTCTGTCTACCAAATCCACTCACAAGGCTTTGGCCGGCCCAAGGCTATAGTAGAAGACACTTGCCCAAGGTGCCACGCAGTGGGACTGAACCTGGAACCATGTGGTTGGTAAGCAAGCTACTTACCACACAGCCACTCCTGCGCCTATATGTATAAACATTTTTATTTAAAAATACTCTTTCAAGATGGACAAAAAAAGGTATCTAGAAAAAGTTAGCTGTACATTCTTTTATAAAGTAATCTTGATCAAATGAAAGCGCCCTTAAATGCAGCAAGATGGACTATCTATTTAATATACTGGTAGTTGGAACAGTAAATCAAGGTCAATGATTGGACAAATTAAACCCATATCTAGAGATGATTATTGATCCCATCAGGATTAATAATGTGTACATCGTTGTTAAATTTTGATTCATTGCTACACATTGCACTTTCACACTCTCTTTCTCTTACCCTCATGCCACTCTTTATTGACATCTACCACTTGCACTAACCATTGTCTACCTTTATCACTATCCATTACTTGCTCTCTCTTACCACCACTCATCTTTACTGGTAACCCATCATGCAACCCAGATATATATTTCTATTCAATCTCCTTATCAATAAGCAATGTACTGTAGAGAGGACTGCTCAATCATGTCAAAGACATGACAGTTCTAGAACTACAACCATGATACAATGTGTCAAATACTTTCTGTAAAGTGGCAGGTGTTAGGGAAGGGTGTCCAACTGGGACAACAATTTCAAGACTTGAATATATGAATGAGATGTGGTCTTCTGATCTGTGTAGATACTAACTCTGAACAAGAACTTGGATCACTTATACCTGTATGATCCATGCCTGCATAGAAAGCAGATGTAAAGATGAAGAAAATGAGGTGACAGGTGTCTTAGTGATAAGCAATTTATCAGCCTTCAAAATAACGTCAGAAAGTTGGTCATCTGTTATAATTAGAATACTTCGTGTCCGCAAATAGTTTTCAAAATTGGATATCACTAACGTTTACATTTGAATAGAAATTAAATAAGGATGTAAATAATTCCTCACCGTTAATGCGTACATATTGTGGGTTGTTACAACAGAGATGTTTACACGAGAAATACTAAAACAAAATATTCAAATGATTAGCTATTGACGTCAGATAACTTACTGTTTTCTCATAATTTAGTGCAATAATACTGGGAGATGAAGCGATCATGTTTTCTTCGTGACCATCGGATAAATTTCAATAACACAGAAAAGAAAGACCAAATTTGATACACTGCATCAAATCATCAGCCGTACTTTCGTACTATCGACAAAAAAGTTAGTGTCAACATTTTTTCCCGTGGAAAACACTAGAAAGTGTACTATAAAATAATTGTGGCAGTGAAGAAAAAAAAAAGATAAGTATTAGTCAATGATTAACATTGTTTTTTCCCCCTAAAAAAATATTGCAGGAGAAAATTCGGTACAACTTAAATACAGAGGTGCCGAAGCATCTACGTAACGATATAACGGGGAGGTAATATACTTTTACCAAAACTACTGTGACTTCACATAACCCTAACACTTTTAATAGTAGTTTTGGTAAAACTAAATTACCTCCTCTTCATATCGTTACATAGATGCATTGGGACGTCTGTGTTTAAGTAGTGCCGAAAATTCCAGATATGTTTAGGCTATGAATCGTAAATGTGTTGTTAGACGCAATTAGAACAAAGCGCACGTTTATTTCAATTTAATTTATGCTACCTGCAACTTTTGAACAACATAACTAGCGAACAGCTACAGTATAGAAAAGCCTATTCGAAACCAAATCCACTTTTCTCAACAAGGGCTGCATGTTTTCTTTTGAATGTTAGCAGTTTTCGCAGATTTACTTAATTTTTCGCGGATTATCTAATCTTTTCACTACAACGTTCATACATACATGTGTGCATGCCTACACTCAGTTACACACATGCACGTGTCTTCATTGACTTGTTTTTCCATGTCTGTACCTACTCAGCTCATTTTAAAATTATAGCATGGATTGGGAATGCACTTTCTTGTCTCAGAAAGTCTGCAGCTGCACTGTTCTCATTACTGAATCACGTGCATACTCACTTAATGCTGCCTGAAGACAAAGCCAATCTGCATACAATACACACAGAGCAATATTGAACTATTCAGACTCACTTGAATAGATACCTGTTCCATATACATCACCTCAGATTCTGTCTCCTGATATGCACTGTTTTTCTTGGCTTTGCATCACATCTATCTACAACTTAATACTTTTCATTCACAATTTTAAACGTTTTTCAATTTTCACATAGTTAACGTTCCTGTAAGTTTTCCTAGTATCGATCCTTTGCCTCCAGCAAATTATCTGGGAAGATGTGTGATATAGCAAACAGCTACAGTATACTGTAACTATAGCTAAGTGGAGTTGTAACCAAATCCACTTTTCTCAACATTATCAAGCAAATCTTAAACCTATTATTTTCTCGCTTCTGTGCTCAGAAATTAATGTGAATAAGTTGACCTCTTGATCTTTCTCTGGTTGTGGAAGGGTCAAGACAGATAATATAAGAAAAATAGTAGTTTTGTTTCATCACTGTACTGTTTGGGAGAAAGATATAGTAAAAGATAATAAAAGTTCTACCTTCACACATCTACTCTTAAATGACCGAAAGAGAGGCTGATAGGTCTTCATAACAGACCATGCTCTTTGTTAGCACTGGATTAACCAAAGAGGTGGACTTAATATTTGGCTGTATATTTATGTTTGGTAATTAAAGTAGGTCAACTGTGAGCCTCGATGCTACATGTGCTAATATGCCATCTTAAATGTAGCAGAACAATATCTTTTTCAAATCTTTATTTAACATGATAAGAGTGTTATGAGGGATATTTAGCTTCTATTTCTCATATAAGTGCCCACATAACAAAATGAAACAGAAGTTGATGGCAATTATTTAACCATATGCTGGAAACCTGAAGAGACTAAGTATAATTTAAATATATTATGATTATTCTTAAACTATACTTACTTGCAGGTGGTCAAAGTAACAGAGAAGTTACAAAAGTCTTAGTTTACAAATAGTGGTATAGTATGTGTTGCTAGTACCAGTGGCAAAACAAGTACTGTTGGGGAGAGTGCTATTTTTTATTTCTTATTACTTCATTTTTTTTTCTTTTGAAATTTTGCATCCAGGAAACTGCCTCTGTGGCCTTTCCCATGCTACATCACTGCTTACAATTCCATAATTTTCAAATTGAGTGAGAGAAATAAAATATAATAACAATATATAAAATATTGTACAATGTTGAAATATAAACTCACAGAATCAATTGAAAAAAGCATGCTTCTTTAGCTAATCATTAAAAAAGTGATATAATAAACTGAAATTCACAAGATATCAAAGCAGGTTCTATCCTGTAGTAAAATAAATCTACTTTGTCAGTAGCTTGTCATGGAAGCATTCATTGTATCCACCATTTAGGAGAACTTATTAATAATGGCTTCTAATTTAAGCATAAGGTCAACAATTTTTAAAGGAAAATGGTTATTGGTACCATCGACCACAGTACTTACACTATATTTTTTATTGACCTCAGAAGGGTAAAAGGCTAAGTGGGCCTTGGTAGGATTTGAACTCAGAACATTTTTAAAATATCACAAAGCATTTTTACTGATATTCTAATGATTCTGCCAGCTCACTACTTTAGAATTCCTTCATCATAAATTGCAAGTGATGGAGATATGTGTATAGTCTATTCCTTCTCTCAATCTTCATGTTTTGTATGTTCAATGTCTACTGATATAATTTACAATTAAATGTTAAAATAATGTCATTTATTTTAAAGCACTTTTAAGAATAATAACAGAACATTTACTAATAGTGTGACTATATTGAGAGTAGACTTAAACTTTTTGCAACAATCAAGTTGAGTAGATGAACATACCAATAGGTAAAACTTCAAGACTCAGTCAATTTGATCTTTACAATAAAGACATTTAACTATAGCTATCCTTTGCCAAGTTTCTAACAATGAAATATTGTTAATTTGATATAATTATGCATATTTCATTCAGTTCTCTTAACAAAACCAATTTATATGGATGATAGGTGTATATCATCATATTTAACACATTTGTGCATTCAAACATGAAACTGGAAAGAAACTGGAGAGAAATTCCCTTTATAGATATTGGGCTATGAATGATGTTATTGAATTGCAGGACATGTGTTTCTGCCATCATTATGCTTCATCCATTATTCACAGCTCATTATCAACTACCACTCTTATATTTAAACAGCATTTATAGTATACTAAAGAATGGACAATCAGAAGTTAGAGGATGGTAGTGGCTCTGGGTGCAATGTAACCAAATGGTTAAGAAGTTCACTTTGCAACTACTGGGTCCTGGGTTTGATCCACTGGGTGGCATCTTGGGCAAATGCCATTTTTTATAGCCTTGGATTGACCCATACTTTTTGAGTGAAATTGGGTAGACAGAAATTTATAAAAACCCACTGGGTGGATTGTACGTGTAATTTAGAATGTACAGCTTTGTTAATACTGTGCCTTGCTGATTCTGACTGAGAATTACATCTAAGGTTCATATGTCTGTGGAATACTCAGCCACTTACACATTAATTCAGTAGGTTATATAACTGAGTCCTTAACTTTGAATGGTGAAGATTCACCATCACCACAAAGTCAATTTCTCTGTGGCTGAGTGCATGGATTCTCAGTTCTTTACTCCCATGAATTGAAGAGAAAGTGACTTATGTTGCTTTTGTATTTTATTGTTCATTGTTGTCAATAAATAATGTTTTGCAAGCATTCTGTTCAATTTCATAATGTCAGATGTTCAAATACAAATCTTATAAGTTATATCAACATGTATTCAATTGTTGAAAAACATGGAGGGAATATAAGACACTAAAGAATAATAATGAGAGTGCATGAACCATGACCTCCCACTAAGCTGTAACCATGAGGATTTTGTAGGTAACAGCATGGTAACTGGGTAAACCAGAGGTAATAAGGCAAGCACTCTTCTACATCCGCAATTATTTTTTAAACCCTTTTGTTCCTATATTTCTGTGAAAATATACTGCCTTTCTATTTCAAAAAATTTAAAAATATACGAAAGAATTTGATAGAATAATTTTGCTGTTATAAAGCTGGTGTTTGGAACAGAACAGGTAATTTTGATGGAACAATTATATTACTTTAAAATAAGAAGTTTGTCATAGCATCACAGGTAGTGTCAGAGAGGTTGGAATCAAAAGAATGAATTTCATAGTAACCCTTTGAAATATTTTCCCCTCAGTATGAAGTAATTTCAATCCTATTAATATTCCACCATCATGTAATGCAGGCAAGGCTGAACCAGAATAAGTTTACATGGGTTCATACAAAACGGCTGTTAAATTTTATTTTTTTTAGAATGAGAACTGATTAAATATTTGTGCTACAAACAATGGAAAAATTTACCATGTTTTTGTCATGAACATTTTTCTCTCAGGTACCTTTGCAAAAACATTTAAAAACACAATGAATTTAATTTAGCTCATAATCTGCTTGTTAGAAACAAAGTACCTTGCTTGAATTTAGTTTAGCTCATAATTGCTTGTTAAAAACAAAGTACCTTATTTGTCAGATTTGAACAGAGTCCCTCCACTTCTTCTACATCATTTAATGTTATCATTTTTCTGACTTGGCAAACGAAGTACTAAGTTGTTAGCAAGCAGACAACTTTTAATTTCAACTAGCAAGAGACACCTAACATTTATCATCCACCTTAGCCTCAACATATTCTTCTATATTACCCTCTTCTATCTAATCCTATCAAACCTGCAAATCTCTCACTATTATGTGGTTATCACTATGTTACAAGTGAACCTGGTTGAGACCAACCTGCCTAAGACTGCTCCTAGTTCTATGATACAACTTCCCTGTTCTACAGGGATCTCAATAAAAATCTATAAAATTTTCATGTCAAATCAAATTTGAAACATCAACTTAATAAGGATAAATATATTTTAGTAAATCCTTCATCATTTTTAGAATCAAAATAAAGGCAGTGTACGGTAAGAAAAGAGTTAACAATGCACTCTGCTCTGTTCTAATTCATTAGCTAAATGTTTCTAGTTGTATTAAAAAACACTTTTTCAGTTCTTACATTGTCCTTTTCCAAGCCATGGCTCTATTCTCAACTTTACAATTTTATGTTTTCTTTAAATTAAAATCAAATTTTTACAGAAACCATGCTTCTTCTAAATACACAAACTATTGCATAAAAAAACTGACAAAAATGTTTTCTCAGATAATAATAATTTTAATTATTGAAAAACACAAAAGTATTTCAGTCACAAAACACAATTGTCGATTGCTCATAACATGAAAATAATGACAAATGTCTGTGCAATCAGACTAAATAAGAAAATTATTCCAAAGTAAATTTGTGAATTATACCACATTGAAGAATGTTCTGGGTAAAAAAAAAAAATGTTTATTGAAAAGATCAAATTTTTTTAAAAATATTACAAATTAGTGATATTTGTTAACCTGTGTGCGAATATTATTTTTGAAAACTTTTCAACCATGTAATGCATCTGATTGCAAATGATAAAACATTGTTTTAGAAAGTCAAAAACAGTAGCACAATAGGGTGATTTATAATTTCCTTTGACATATTGCAAAATATTCTCAAATCACATAAGTTTTATATATATAAATATGGCTTTTATCTAGTTTCCATGAAGTTTCATGACATTTTATTATATTACCGATCTTACAGGAATTCCTGTATAGTGTCATGAAGTAGTAATTTGGACATTTTTTTCTTTCAGCAAAGTATATTGTTTAATGGTTTGTGTACCATGACTTTGTGATTATCAAACTATTGTCCTTTCTCAACATTTCTTGATAGATATCATGATTTTTTCTTATTTGTGTGCACAGGTTTATGACGAGTTAAACTCTGATTATCAGCATATGCTTTACCACAAATATCACAACTGTATGGTCTCTCACCTGTATGACCACGTATGTGAAGTGTTAAATGACCTCTCTGAGTGAATGTTTTACCACAGATATCACAGTGAAATGGTTTTTCACCAGTGTGAACTCGTACATGTTGAGTTAAATGACCATTTTGAGAGAATGTTTTACCACAGGTGTTGCAATGGAATGGTTTTTCACCAGTATGAGTGCGTATATGTCTAGTTAATCTACTACTGGTAGAGAACGTTTTTGCACAAATATCACAGTGGTATGGCTTATCTCCCGTGTGAACTTGTATATGACTAGTTAAACTGTTGCATCCAGAGAAGGTCTTCCCACATATATTACAATGGTATGGTTTTTCCCCAGTGTGAATACGTTTGTGATTCGTCATGTTACCTCTCCCAGAGAAGGTTTTCCCACAGATGTCACAGCGGTGTGGCTTTTCTCTGGTGTGAACAGATTTGTGAACACTTAAATAAGAGCTTCGAGAAAATGTTTTACCACAAACACCACATTGATATGGTTTCTCTCCTGTGTGAATACGTATGTGACGAGTTAAACTATCAACCTGTGAGAATGCTTTCCCACAAATATCACAACGGTGTGGTTTCTCTCCTGAGTGAGTATATTTGTGTCTACTCAAATGACCAAATTGAGTGAACCTTCTCCCACAAATATCACAGTGATATGGCTTCTCATCAGTATGAATACGTCTATGATTCGTCAAAGTACTGCTGTCATTGAAAGCTCTGTCACAGATATCACAGCGGTATGATTTCTTGCTTCTGTGTATACGTTTGTGTCTAGTCAAATAAGATTTCCGAGAGAATATTTTACCACAGATTAAGCATTCAAAATCACTCTGATCCGACTGAATACCCTTAGAGAATGAACGGCTCTTAGCACTTGTTTTGTTACACATTTTGGAATATTTAAGTTTTATGCTTGTAAGAAGTACATTATATTGTGAGAATGTCTTCTTATGAATGTCAAAATGATAAGCTTTTTTCTCTGTATCTACACACTCCTGATTAGATACCTCACTAGATTCAGGCTGTGTTTCATCACAGGCCTGACTCTCCTCCAGTTTGTCTTCCATGATTTTCTTTCAAATATTCTAAAAAAATTTTTGTTTAATTTCAATGTGTAATGAAGAAAATGAAATTCTCTGAAACGTTTCAATAAATAATTACAATGTTATTTTCTCATACAGAAAAAAATGTAACATTTGACAAAGTCTATAGAAGTCTTGATTGTAAAGAAACAGTTTCAAGATATTGCATTGGAGTAGTTTCTCTCACTAGAATTCAATCTTGAAATTTAAAATCAGCAACTACAATGACTCCAGTCCTCGAGATGCACACAGATCTGGAAGACACTGTACACAAACCAAGGAAATTTTCATGTTCCATATCTCTGTTGCAGCCTTAATTTAAAATTCACAGTAACTTAATCAAGGTTTTAAAAAACAGTTAACTGTGTACTGGATGCTGTCAGTCTGTTTTCAAAATCTTACAGATACATGTTTTTGATATATTTCGAATCAGCAATTACTATGTGAATGTCACCATACACCCTGAAATAAAGTATATAAGACAGAAAAGTCAATGAAAAGTTTACTAACAGGTTATTAGATAAATTTAATTTTCTTTTCAAGTCTAGAAGGAGCAGTACTCCTGGCCTTTGCAAGCTTTTCAAAACTGATACTGTAAACATTTTACCTAACAGAGTATTGTAGTTCGCTTGAAGCATTGTGTATTGTTTGTAAAGAATAAAAAGTTTAGAATGGTATAACAATGCACTATAGAACAAAAAATGGAACTCCAGCAAATAAGATCTGAAGAAGGAATTGTAATTCCGAAATATCATCGGACTATAGATAACCAAGTTACAACAGGTATATAGTCCATTTTTTGTTCTATAGTGCATTGTTATACCATTCTAAACTTTTTATTTTACCTAACCCTTTTGATATCAACCTGCTTCAAACTGTTACTGGCTCTATGACACAAATTCCATGTTTTAAAGTGATTTACATTAAAATCTTCAATCAAAATTTCATGTTAATTCATGTTTCAAACACTAACTAGATTAATAATGCCAAGTTATTTAACTAAATACTTCAATATTTTCTAAAATAAATTCCAACAAAGGCAGTGTATTTCCACAGAAATATAGTAAAAAAAGTTAGTGTTGCAAGTCAATGGACTGCGAAAAAGACGGGATCAGAGGGACAACTTTCTGGGGTTAGATCTGGGTATAATGATGAGTGCAGTGCCTGAGGAGTTTGTACAAAACATGGGCAATGGGAGGTGAGAGACGTAAGTTGGGAGAGTCTGAGTGGAAATGACATGTGACCAGCCACTGCAGGACTTGTACAGCAAGCAGAGAAATACAACAGCCTACCTGTGGGCTAGAGACTGAAGAATATCTGTGAGAGATTTTGCATCGATCAGGTGACTCAACTTTGGATGCATTCTCGCTTATCTGAATGTGCAGAAGCAGCACAGTTTTAAATGGGAAAGGAGCACTACACTGTGAATTTCACTGGTTACTGATATCTGTTCAATTTACAAAAGTAAGAAGAACTGGTTTCTTAACACGATTTTTCTTGGTTTCATTAATACCATCTTAAATTGGTTGAGATTCAGTTGCCACATTATTAAATAATTGGACATGTTCCAGCCTTATTATGACCTCGTTAAGTCATAAGAAGACTGAAACATTTTACATACTGCTGATATTCCTGTGCTATTTATTGTCTGAGCATTTCTACTTTTCTACCTCAATCAGTGTAGAACCATGTGAAACTCAGCATGGAAAGCGGACATAAATTGATGTTGATGATTATGACTACATTATTTTAAATACTATAAATTACAGCCAAATTTCCCTCAGATTTGTCTTGAAGAGGGTTTATACATTGTATAATATAGTTATACACACACACATATATACATAAAATGTCCAAGACAACAACATGCAATTTGATTATTTCGTTGCAGTTAACCTATAAGATTCAAACTTTGCTAGAGTGAATTAAGTACATTAAACATAAAACAAACTATTGCTTACACACAAGCACAGACACTTCGTCCAAAATATTTCAGGACTGACTACAAAATGAATTGATAAAAATGAGATTTAGCTGACAAAGATTTAACAATGGAGAACATTGTAGCAATATGATATAATTAATAATAAATGTTTCGATGCTACTATACTTAGTGGTAAATAGCTGCTAAAATCGAATATCACTGATGTTTAACTTTTAAATAGAGATTAAACATAAATGTAAAATAACACATCACCATTAATACATATTGTGGGTTGTTACTGTTACAAGAGACGTTTGCACTAGTAATACTAAAAATCATATTAAATAATTAGTCAGTGACAACAGACCAACTTACTATTTCTTTCTGACTTCCTCCACCATTTGCTATGTCAATATTGAGAGAAATACAAATGAACAAGATTATTCTGTAAACTATGATGTATAATTGTACAGAAATTTAATACTAATGTGTAATTTCTGCTAAACTCTTCCATGTCTTTCACTATCTGCCCTCAAAATTATTCAGCATTTAAATTACTAAATATTTATCTGCTTGGCTACTCTTAATATAGACCAGATATCATCTTAACTGTGACCCTCACATCAAACACATCTCTTTGACATTTCATTTGTTGACAGCGAGTGCATACATAAGAAACAAATCTACATACACATATTATTATTATGAATTTGCAAAAAAAGCTAATTGATTTGCTTACAAATTTTCAGAATGAAAACGTTTCATACTAACATTTTTATTTATTTGCTCTCAAATATTGTTTTGGATTTCTGTGTCTTAAACATTAGAAATTACAATTTGGCAATAAAAATTTCTCCAAAATTCCATTTCATCCCTATCAGTTTTGGAGAATGTAACCAGCAATAAGATGTTCATGTGTGACTTATGAAATTTTTTTTCTGACTCATCATGGGAGGAAACAATTTTGCAAAAAAGCAATTGTTACAAATTCAATTTTTAATTTCTTTTTGCCCATGAAACTGCCACATATTTCATTCTTTATGATGTTTATAAAACTAATGACAACTGATGTGTTAAATGTTAAATACATTTACCTATTCATACAAACAATTTTTAATCCCAACCCATAATATATATAGCCCAATAAACTTTTATATACTGAGACATATGTGTAATATATACCATCATCATCATCATCATTAACATCTGTGTTCCATGCTGGCATGGACTGGATGGTTTGGCAGGATCTGACAGGTCCAAGGACTGCATCGTGCCCCAATATCTGCTTTGGTTTGACTTCTATGGCTAGATGCTTTTTCATGCCACCAACACTAGTAAGGTCACCATGCAACTTGCAGGACTACAAATCTCAAGAGAGGTGGCTTTATGCTAGGAGATGAAGTGGATGGAGAGATTAAAGTTTGAGAGAAGTGGGGAGAGCAAAGCAGAACAGGTTTCTTACTGTAGAGGAGCTACATGGTTACTCATGTTTAAGAAGAGAGGGTGGTGTGATTGAGGTAGAGCTGGGATGAGATGAAAATAGTAGTGATGTGGAGTCTGGGGGGACCTAGGTACAAGGTGAGAAGGGATAAAAGAACCAGGAGAGTGAGTGGGTCGAGGCTGCAAGAGTGTATAAGAGAATCAGCGATGGGAAATGGGTGAGGAGATGGATATAATGAAAAACAAGCGTTAAGCGGAAAGTAGGAGAGGAAGGTAAAAGTAAGTGACAACTGGAGATTGGAGAGGAAAGTGTGCCAAAGGAGAAATCTAAAGATTTCAACCAACACTATAAGCAATAAACAGATGACCTAACAACGTATTTTGTCTATGTAAATACATCTTCGCGGACAGAAAAAGTGGCATCAGCAAAACTAGTTTTAACCATGGGTAATACAATATTACTTGGGGCTTCAGTAAATAGAGTTGGCAGCCAGCTTGTTTAATTTATGGTTGCGTTAAAAAGTTAAGATGAAAACATGGAAGAATCTTTATTTACATTTTATATGAACAAGATTTATGAGATAGTAAGATGAAAATATACATATTCAGCAATGTACTAGAGAAGATAGTTTCAATGTACAACAATAAATAACTTTTCTATTATTATTATTTTTTATCTATTAATGCTATTTTTTAAGTATTGAATTATTGAATCGCGAAGCACACTTGTATGCGACAGTGAGCGCGTGCGTAAGAATGTATGTATAACGGCATTTTGCTTATCTTTTAACTTACCAATTTCCATTCATGAAATAATGAAATTAATCCGTCTACTTAGATTAACAAGCAAGGAGGTTTTTAAACATTACCTTTTCCAAATATTTTACCACTATTAATATTCATCTTGTAAAAAAATAAATACGTGGTAATATTTTCCATTATAGCCATAAACTGAAAATACCGAAGCCAGAATAAGAGAATACAGGACAAATGCCATTAAATTTTTCTGACGAAAAAACAAAACAAAAAACCCTCAAATATATATAAAATTGTATTGAAACAAGGAGTGCATTGTTTGATCAAATTTAGTAATGACTTCACTATTTAAATATATCTTATCTAGTTAAATTACTATTTTATACAATTAAATCATTTAGACTTTAAAAAAATTATATATCCATATTGTTTTATTTTATTATTAGAAAATTTAATGACGTTCATCTTTGTATTGCACTGTGTTATTCTGACATGTTTCTATTTGGATTTTCTTTAGAGTTTACCTTTATAATAATGAAGAACCACCTAATACGATCAACAATTACAGCCAAATTTCCCTCAGATTTCCGTCTTGAAGAGGGTTTATACATTGTATAATGTAATTACACACACATATATAATATCCAAGACAACAACATACAATTTGTCTAATCCCAATGTCCACCGATTATTTTATATTTCGTTGTAGTTAACCTATAAGATTCAAACTTTGCTAAAGTGAATTAAGTACATTAAACATAAAACTATTGCTTACACACAAGCACAGAGACTTCGTCCAAAATATTTCATGACTGACTACAAAATGAATTGATAAAAATGAGATTTAGCTGGCGAAGATTTAACAATGGAGAACATTGTAGCAATATGACATAATTTATAACGAAAACTTCAATGCTACTATACTTAGTGGTGGTAAATAGCTGCTAAAATCGAATATTACTGATGTTTAACTTTTAAATAGAGATTAAACATAAATGTAAAATAACACATCACCATTAATACATATTGTAGGTTGTTACTGTTACAAGAGACGTTTGCACTAGTAATACTAAAAATCATATTAAATAATTAGTCAGAGACAACAGATCAACTTACTATTTCTTTCTGACTTTCTTCACTATTTGTATATGAATATCGAGAGAAAAACAGATCTGTGGGCAATTAAAATATATGAGAAGCTTCTTCTATTCTCAACTTCATGATCACACTGAAGAATCCAAATGATACTAATACAAAATTAATTAATATATTTAGCATCAGCCGCACTTTCGTAAACTCACTTAAGCATAATCGAGCAGGTAGGAAGTAGAGGAAACAGAAAGTAAAAAAAAAAAAAATTGTGAGATCAATAATGAACGAATCTAAAAATACGAAATAACAAATAAATAAATAAATTAGTGAAAATTGTTAAACAATTAAATTAATCAAATTGATAAGCTCCATTTCTATTCTCCCCCCCCCCCCACATCTCTATCTGATAATATTAGGGGATTGTTAAGGGACAATACCTAGCACTACTGGTGAAAGGACTAAAATCATAGGATCTTTCTGATTTGACTGGCAACACTTATCATTTATGTTTTATGTAGTGTTTTTGGTACCTAAACACTTTCAAACTTCGTATACTTGTATATTTTGTGTTATAGAACAGATAAAAATTTTTGTAGAGAAACTTAAAATATGTCTAGTTCACGCTACATATGAAACCAATGGTATTTCTCTAAAATGTTACTTTACATATACAAAAAAATGTACAGGGAACATCTATCTATCTATCTAGATAGATAGATAGATAGACAGACAGACAGACAGATAGATAAATAGACAGATAAAGATAGATATGGCCGGTCTAATAATTATCAATGAGGGACACTCAGCAAGCTACTCACCAGGTCAAAAATACTTTAATCATATGAAGGTTACATAGCTGTTAAGAAGTCTCAAGTTAACTTGCCAAAAATATAATTATATCTTCAGCAAGTTGACTTCGGATTAGCTACTCATCAGGCCATTAACTTAAGATTCCTTAATGACAATGTAACCTTCATATGATTAAAGTGTCTTTGGCCTTATGAGTAGCTAGCTGAGTGTACCTTGTTGAGTAATCATTACATCAGAGGATCCACTAGCTTGGAAACATATGTAACTTGAATTTTACCTGCTCCACTCACTTAATTTGGATTTTTATTTGCATTTATAGCGACTCAAGTTGCTAGCTGAGCAATAAAAAAGATTCTTTTTAGCTTATTAAACTTTGATATAAGAAAAGCATACAACCCTCACCAATAAATTGTTATTGTTTTGGATGTTGTTTTCTTATACCTACCATGGATTGCTTGAAGCTTACTAACTTCCTACACTTAGATCCTTGGATCTTATATAAATATATATATATAAATGAACCAAGAGAAAACTAACATATAATCAGATGTAATGTACAAATATGTATAAGGTAGTTTGTGGTTGGAAATTGTAGGGGAGTGAGACCATAGCAAAACATGGGACAAAGTGGTAAAGATTGATCTTAAAAGTTGAACCTCATGAAGGAGATAACAACGAACCCTTATGAGAGATAACATGATGCTGTAAAAGATTCATCCTTTAATGTAGGAGTGGAAAAATAGTCATCAAAATGGTGGTGGTGGTGGTGGTGGCAATGGAGATTGGGTTGTATGATATATTTACAATAGGTCTTTTATCCATTACATTTCTGTTAAGTCTCATCTCTCATTCTTTTATCCTCGCCACCATACCATACCATTGTATAAAAGGAAAGGCATTTGATCTATTAATATTCAATCCATCACTCATCACCTGTTATCATTCTCCCTCTTTCCACCATTATCTATCATTCCACTCACTTTTATAACCCCTCTAACAGTCTATTTCTCTTCCATAATCCATCTATCACTCTATCTCCCCTCCATTACTCTGCATTTCTTCACTCCTCTATCACTCTGCCTCTCTTCCATCACCCATCTATCACTCAATTTCTTTTGATAGAGTGATATCAAAATAAATAAATAAATAGATCTTTTCCAATGTTAATTGATAATATAATGTAATAATATAATGATGTAATAATAATGTAATAATAATTATACAGTATATGGATTGTGAGTACAGGTTTTTATTTTATTTGGTAAAGATATTTTTTACATAACAGGCATTTCCTGTACCCCCTCACTCCTGCTCCCTCTGCCTCATTCATTCCTACCTACCTTGTATCTTAAGGATCCACCATTTTTTATCACTTTCCAGCTCCATCTGATCACTCCCACCCTCTCTTCTAAAATATAAGTAGGCATTCAGTTCCTCTACATCAAGAAGCCTGTTCTGCTCTAGCCATTTTTTAAAAAATACTGTACTCCTCGTCTTCTAGCATAAAGTCGTTCCATTAGGGTTTGTAATCTTATAAGTTGCATGGCAACCTCACTAGTGCTGGTGGCATTAAAAAAGCACAATGCAGTCCTTGGCCCCATAAGATCCTATCAAATCATTCAACCCATGCTAACATGAAACATGGATGCTAGATGATGATGATGATGTCTCATAGACATAAGGTCTTTAGTCAATAATTTACTTTATTAATACCTACAGCCTTGACTGAGTACTTAATCATAGCATGTACCTTTAGATATCAACCCACTTGAGACCACCTTAGTTCTGTGATACAAATCTTCTGTTTTAAAGCAATCTAAATTAAAATCTCCAGTCAAAACCTCATGTTAATTTGTGTCAAACACTACTACCTTAATAATAAAGTTATTTTATAAAATCCGTCATTATTTTCAAAAGAAAAATGGTAATAAAAGACTTAACTTACATTCTCACCCTACATTTAACATTTCAAATTTACATTCATCCTTAACTTTAACTATTTAAGTATTACATTATTGTACTACTAGTTATAGAGAAACTGTTCAAGTAATTTATACAATGATATGGTGAATTCACAGCATAAGCTTACTCTGGCAGGGCTCTTAATGAGAAAATGTTGAACACAATGAGAAGTAGAGAAGGAATATTCTAAAATAATTAAAATTGTGATAGAAGAAAATCAAAACCGAGTTCAACCTTGTAAGAGACACAACAACATTACTGCCAGTAGTAATTCATTTGCAATGTCTCTTATCAAGTTAGTTCACTATGTTGATATTTAATCAATCCTTATCTTTTATACATTTTATTCTAGGTTACTTGGTGACATGACTAAAGATACTCATAAAAAAAATACCCTAACAACAAAAGAATGACATTATCAACATTTATGACATTGTTTATCTAATTGTGATTAGATTACTATAGAACATTTGATAAGCAATTGCAAATACTTTGTATATGGATGGGAAATGTAAGAATGAGATGGAGATGTGTTTTGTGAAATATGTAATGGAAAAAGTCATAGAACTGACAACTGTGAGGAACATGTAGCTAATGTCCAGTGTTTAGGTGGTGAGAGGTATTGCAGAGGATGAGTAGATATATTGGATAAACTGAGGAAGCAGTGGTATGGAGCTTAATGGAGTACAAGCTATTTTGTAGCAGCAGATGAAGGTGTGAAATTAATTATTAAAGTCTTTCAAATTATGCACAGTATTATCAGCAAAATCAAAACTGGAAATAGTCAGTACATAATTCAATTTACAACTAGGAGTTAACCATGGTTCCCTCCTCAGCTCTCTCCTTTTCACTGAAACTGTACTCCAGGTGAAAGCATTTTTATAAGCTGGTGTAGTTATTAAAAAATTTATTTATCGGCAGCAAGACAAAACATACATACATCAGGTCTCTACTGAGTGCCTTAGAGTGGCATTGATTAAAACCCATCAAAAAAGAGGGACAAGAATTAAAAAAGCTTGGAGGTCAATATGGTAAAGATATAAAAATTAATGTAGTAGTCTATAACAGAGAGCACACAAGTCAATTGATATTTTAGAATTGAATTAATATATTTCTAATTTAGACACAAAGCCAGCACTTTTGAAGCAAGTGACTCAGGTGGTATCATCAACACTAATAAGTACTTTATTTTATGGGTCCAGTACGGATGAAAGGCAAAGTTAACCCTAGAAATATTTGAACTCAAAATATAACAAGATGGAAGAAATATCAGAAGATATTCTTCCAACATGCTAGCAATTCTGCCATCTTGGGAATTGATTTCATATGTAAGAATACAATACTGTTTATACAGTGCAATGAGTATAAATAAAATGGTAGAGTAGTACATACTCAACTATTACAGGTCAAATGAGATGGTCTAGAAAGAAGTAACTACAGAGGCATTGACTTGATGAACCAAGTTATGAAAATGATAGAAAGCATTAAAGCCCAGCAAATTAACAAGAGAATCAACGTAGATTAATTGCTGTTTAGGTTTTTGTTAAGATAAAGGATCACTAATATCTTCTTTTTAGACAACTACAGAAGATCTTTCCTAAGACTAAACCATTATACTTAACATTTGTTGACTTTGAAAAGGTCTTTAACAAAGTACCATGCTTTATAGTTTGGTGGCTGCTAAAAAACTGAGTGGAGAAGAATAGTTGTGGGTGCTGTGCAAGCTATGTTAGAACGGTGAAAGTTACCAACAAGTTTAGCAAAGAATTTAATTGACCAACAGAACTTGGTTCTTGTTTCACTCCTGTTAATTACAGTTCTCTAAGCAACAGCAAAAGAACTAAAGACTGGTCAACAATGAGAATTTTTGTATACCAAAAACATAGTTCATATAGCTGGATTAATCAAAAACATAGAGAAAAAAATCCCCAAAAACGGAATCGTGCCTAAAATCAAAAAGTCTGAAAGTAATCATTGCAAAGATAAAGAATCTCAGTAAGAAAGAATACAGAACTCAATTCTGTCTGGAAAGTAGCTATGATCAATATGAATAAAAAGAAGAGAAATGACTGTGGCTAAGAAGTTTGCTCCCAAACCATGTAGTTTCAAGTTTAGTCCCACCATATTGTACTTTGGGCAACTGTCTTCTGCTATATAGCCTCAGGCTAATCAAATCCTTGTGAGTGGATTTGTAGACAGAAATTGTAAGAGGCCTGTTACATATGTTACTTTTATATGCTTCATTCAGAGGCTGTGGCCATAGTGGAGCTATTGGTTTGGACACCAAAGAGATTATCTCCTTGAACAAAAGGCAGATTGTTTGGTGTTTGTGTAATATTGAACAAAACGTAGACATTAAATGAGGAGGATGTCTGGAAGCTGGAAAAAAATGAAGCAATCATATCTGCTGTATGTGTAATGTTAGTATATATACATATGAAATGACTAAGCATAGATGAAATGAAAGATGCAAAATGGGTATAAAAGGAATCGACTGTAATGTGCAAAGGAAAAGACTATGTTGGTATAAACATGCTATCTCTGTGTTAAAACAATGAGGTAGGCTGAAAGTAATGCGAGAAGTGGTGAAGGCTGATCTAAGGAAGCCGAAATTCACTCTAACAAAAACATTAGGTATATGTGTTTTTTTTTTTTACATGTTTTTCTATAGTAGCATGGGTTGGATGAATCTATTACTGAGGAAATGATTTCCTGCTGGATGCCCTTACTGTTACTAACCCCTACCTGTGTTTCAAGTAAGGGATCTCTTATTCCATAGGTCTTAAAAGGCAAAATACAGACAATTTGTTGACAACATCATTTCTAGGATGTGACTTTTGTAGAGCACAAATGTAAACCAGTACACACACGTGTGTATGATATAAGTGTCATAAATTTCTTTGTATTAATTAGAATAACTCAAACATAAAATAGAATTCCTCCCTTATTTTTTGTTTCTGTTTTTTCTTACACTGTCAGTAGGATCTGAATTTAAGCAAGTTAATCAAAGTATTATTCTTGTTTTGTTTGTTCTTTTCTGAATGACTGAAAGAACAACAAAGGAAAGTCAGTTGAGTTTGGAATGCTTGTACCACCTACCTAATAAATCTCCACTACACATACACGTGTATATAGATGTGTGTGTGTGTGTGTGTGTGTGTGTGTGTGTGTGTGTGTGTGTGTGTACAATAAGTTGTGTTATTACTCATTCATTTTTAAGACAGTGAACTGACAGAATTGATAGTGCATCAGACAAAGTGCTTAGTGGTATTTCTTCCAGCAATTTACATTCTGAGTTCAAATTTTGCCAAGGTTAACTTTGCTTTTTATCCTTTTGTGGTTAATAAAATAAGTGTTGAATTAATGTTTTTTTCTTTCTTCCTCTTTTTCTTGTTTTTCTTTCTTTGTTCATGTTTGTGTTTTCTTCAGTTTTGGATTTGTATTTTAATGTGGTTTAATATCAAATATATTTTATATTATATATGTATCATATACATATGTATTATATATGTAATTATTATTTTTGTTGGTAATAAAAAACTGTCATAACGATAAAAAACATATTAGCGGGTTTAGAATTAGTATACACAACTGCTGATGACAATTCCTATGAGAATCAGAGCACATATACAGCTGTTACTTACTTCTATCCACTGACATAGAACACAGGCTTGTTTACTATCATCATAACAGAGTACTGGTTAAGTTCTCATGTACATTATAGCAATGAAACTAATCACTGTTAACACGCTAATAGCACTGTACAATACTTTTTTTTATTATTATGCAGACTAAAATCTTTGCTGCCTTTATGAAATTGGGTGTGCTAAACATGAATCTGCAGTTAGATTTTCTCTATCACCCACCAATTTTTAGCAAATGGCAATTAAATACTTCAACTTATATATTCTAATTAAATAAACTTTGTAGGGACTGTTCTTGAAGTTTTAATATATCAGGATGTTTATATTTTTAGTATATTAGTTTAAATCTTGTTTAAAAATCTTAGTTTGAAAACTTATGAATAGTAAAAAGTATCTGCAAATTGGAACACTCAATCTAAGAACACTTAGGGAAAAAAAGAAACGTCTGGAGATGGCTAACGACTTTAACAAATGCAAACTAAACATCCTTGGAGTACTTGAACACAAGATAGTGCATGAAGAAGACCCTACTCTCATTGAATGACTTGAAGGCTGTTGTGTGGTCCTGAGGCTCCCTCCAAACCATTGGAACACCAAATGGCAACTGCTTTTGTGTTCCATTAAGCCATCTTCACAGCAAACTTGAACAGTTTTTACAACATATGAGAGGTACCCATTTCTTGTCTTGGTCTCTAACTTCGTCTTTGAAGTACAGCCGGTAAAGTTTTTTGGTACGAGTAGTGAGACTTCGCTGATGTTCTTTAATCACATAATTTTCCGCAAAACTTATCTGGAGAATTTTTGCAAGCCTTTTAGGCATATTAGAGTTATTAAATGAATATTTAGTTATCTGAAAAGTCCTGTAAAAGGAAATTTTTAGAGCATTTACATAAAAAATTAAAAAAATTGATAGGATTACTAAAAAGTAAAAGTAGTAATTTTCATTAAAACGGCGAGTGATACGGTAAAACGGAGTTCGTTTTCTGATTCTACACACAAAACTACCTCAAGAAATGACTTTCTCAACTTTGCGTTTTACTGCCATACAGTTGTAGTGTACTTCACTTTCTCTGTTATATATACATAAATACGGACGTAGTAGATAACAGCAAGCCACCACTCTGATTGGTTGGTATTGGTGCAGTTTGTCTCTTGTTCTATTGCGTGCCAAGATGCAACCCTACCAATCGGAATGGTGGACACAACAGGGTCCAAAGGTGCGGCCAAAGGCTCAGCAAAGTCCCTGATTAGCGGCTGTTTTGACAATGGTGAAAGAAAGACGTAGCTTATCAGCTAACACCACAATCACGCACATCTTTCTCTGATCTGGCCCGACATTCGCACGGACATTTGCAAAATGGTGAACCAGTGCCAGCTTCACGACCAACCGCTATTTCTCCTTTTCACTACAGATATTTCATCCTTTATTGTCTATTTTGTCTTACACAAAATGACTGGTGGGGGGGCTCTGTAGCGTACTTCTCTCTCTCTGTTATATATACATAAATACAGACGTAGTAGACAACAGCAAGCCTTCGACCGCACCTTTGGACCCTGTTGTGTCCACCACTCTGATTGGTTGGTATTGGCGCAGTTTGTCTCTTGCTCGGAGTGGTGGACACAACAGGGTGCAAAGGTGCGGCCGAAGGCTAGCTGCTATTTACTATGTCCGTATTTTTGTATATATAACAGAGAGAGAGAAGTACACATTGTAATTTAAAGCCTAATACATATTGTAGGATCTCACATATTTAACAGTGAGTACTGATATATAGTGAAGGCGCATGGCTCAGTGGTAAGAGCGTCGAGCTTACGATCGTGAGGTTGCGAGTTCGAATCCCGGACCGGGCTGCGTGTTGTATTCTTGAGCAAGACACTTTATTTCACGTTGCTCCAGTTCATTCAGCTGTAGAAATGAGTTGCGACGTCACAGGTGCCAAGCTGTATCGGCCTTTGCTTTTCCCTTGGATAACACTGGTGGCGTGGAGAGGGGAAGCCAGTATGCATGGGCGACTGCTGGTCTTCCATAAACAACCTTGCCCGGACTTATGCTTGGGAGGGTGACTTTCTACGTGCAATCCCATGGTCATTCATGACCGAAGGGGGTCTCAGCACTGATATATATAGAAGTAGAAAGAATGTAATGGCACTGAATGAAATCCCTCAAGACAGCGTTATGCATGCTAAAATCAAATACAACACATATAGACATTATATATGCAGTTAATAGACAGAAACTCCCTCTAGGGGATGGTGATTCAAATATAAAAGAAAGACTCCAATAAGATCAACTCTTGACATTTTGGGAAAATAATGATACAGATAGAAGTGGATCTGGTCTTTAAAACTCACTGGTGCATGTTTCTATCTCATGAAACTTCCACAGCAAATTCTATTCTATTGAACTGTTAAAACTTAGAAGAGATCAGTCTACCACTAACGTAAAACGGTAGACCTTTTACGAAAGTACGGCTGGTGGTTTGTTATATTAATTAAGAGTACATAAAGACGAAAGACTAAGTTGATCACGGCTAGATTTGATTTCAGGACATAAAGAACCCAGAAAAATACCTCAAGATACTTTTTCTGGCGTTCTAACGATTCTACCATTCCATCACCTCTATATGGAACAATATAATTCAAGTCATTTTACGAAAGTACAGCTGTTGATTTGTTATCAAAAAAGTTCATTGTTATCAAAAAAGTTCATTGAACTAACATGTGAAAAGTATGTTGTGTTTATTAATATCCGCAGCTCCGTTCACCTCATAATACTGTTACTTGAGTGAAAAAAATAAAAAAGAAACAAAGTAAGTTGATCTGTTGTTGGTTGCTAACGATGTTATTGTTGTTTTCATCCCAAATTATCTCCGACTGAACAAACCTATGATGTAAAGCATTCCAACCCTGACCATCCCGTCTTTTTATGTTTATTTCGGATTACATTGTCTCATGTGTCATTTCCTTTAAGACAGTAGTTGTGATTCGAGTGAAGGCGGCTGTTATTTCAAGCAGATCGGGTGACTACGTTGAGACTCCCCAATGTTTCGAGTAAAAATGTCTCTACTGTAACAACTCGCTATATGTATTACTTTTTAAAAATTAAGCGTCAGTGATGTTCAGTTAAAACAGTATTTACAGCTACTATTCACGGTGACATTAAATTGTCTATTATTAATTATGACATATTGCTACAATGCTTTCCATAATTCTTTTCTTTCTTTGTCACCTGAGTCTCATTTCAAACAATTCATTTTGTAGTGAAATTATATTTGGGATATCCATTTTTTTCCTACATAGTCTTTAAGAGTGTATATGTATAAATATAAAAATTTATCTTGCATTCAGCCTGTTTAATCATATTCAGTTCTTTTTTTATTGGAACCCCCCCCCCCCCCCCCAAAAAAAAACTATCAGTTTATATCATTTAGCACTCTCGATGAAGTGTTCCAGTATGTTATGTCATTAGACTTCATTCAATATTTCCCTGACCGTCCCTCCACCGCATCAAAAACCCAATACTTAAGATATTACTCTCCTCAGGACTACCTTTTATCGTAGTTTGATCACAAACCCTTGGTGTGCAGTACTTGTTGTGGTCACTTGGTTTCGTCGGGATTATTATCTTACCTAAATCGCAGTAGCTGTTAGCGGTTGCTCAGAGACATCTACGTCTTGACGCATCAATGTAAACATCATGTAAAGAGTAAGAAAAATGATTACGTAGTGTTGTAACTTTTTTTAAAAGTTAATTTGACGTTATTACATGTTTTGTTGTTTTCCTTGTAAGAATCATCCCTGATGTCCCACTAAAATGATTCTTGTTCTCTTTCTATAGCTGTATAATCCATTATAATCTCCTTTCTAGTCCCCATCCTTACATCACATTATCCATATTACATTGTCTTTCCTATATAGATATGGTTTTTTTTAATATATATATTTCTTTGGTACACAATGTGTTTCTAGTCAAGTCCCATCACTGATAACATTGATGTTGACTTTCTCATTGACCTTTCTACCTTATATTCTTTATTTCAGAATTTGTGATGACACTGAGATGATAATTGCTAACTCAAGATATATCAAGAAATATGTCACATTTTGACAACGGAAGACTGACCTTATCGATAACACAACTGTTCTTAACAGCTTTATTGGAGTTGCTGTGAAATTTAAATTAGGTTATAAACAGTAATAGAGACATGAAAATTCAGTTGATTTATGTGTAATGTCATTCATATCTGAGTATATCTTGAGAACTGAAGTCAGTTTACTTGCTGAATTTTAGTTCCAAGATTGAAATCTTGGAAGAGAAACTCTTAAATAAAATATCTTGAAACTGTTCCTTTATGTCTGAAACATTTTCAGACTTTGTCAAATATCACTTTTCACTCTATGAAAAAATGCATTATAATACGGTATTTGCTGAGAAATTTTAAAAGTTTATTATTCTGCATTAAGTATTTGAAAATAACAGAATATTTTACAATATTTATAGAAGAATTATGGAGAATAAACTGTGTGAGAGTCAAGTTTGTGAGCAAACACATCCTGAACCTAGTGACCTACCTAAACAGACATGTGTAAATAAACAAAAGGAACCATATCGTTCAAACATCATTAAAAAGACATTCACACAATCTAATGCTTTATTTAAGCAAAAGTTACTTCATACAAGCTCAAAGCTTAAATATTTTAAAATTTATAGTAAAACAATTACTAAAAACAACTCTTTGTCTTTGCATAAGAATGTTCGGCAAGAAAAGAAAATTTACCAATGCATAATTTGTGGTAAAACTTTCTCTGACAGTGGTAATTTGACCAAGCATAAACGTATTCATACTGGTGAAAAACCATACCACTGTGATATTTGTGGGAGAGCATTCTCTCAGCAAGCTCATTTGACTAAACACAAATATATTCACTCAGGTGAGAAACCATATCACTGTGATATCTGTGGAAAAACATTTTCACAAAATGGTGAATTGACTGTTCACAAACGTATTCACACAGGAGAGAAACCGTATCAGTGTGGTATTTGTGCTAAAACATTTTCCCGAAGTTCTGATTTAAATAGACACAAGTACATTCATTCAAGCGAAAAACCATATCACTGTGATGTCTGTGGGAAAACATTCTCACAAAGAGGAAGCATGGTTAAACACAAGCGTACTCACACCGGTGAGAAACCATACCATTGTGATATCTGTGGAAAAACATTCTCTGTATGTAATAATTTGACTAGTCACAAACAAGTTCACACAGGAGAAAAACCATTCTGTTGTTATGTCTGTGGGAAAACATTATCTGGTAATAGTGCATTAACTAGACACATACGCATGCATACTGGTGACAATCCATACCACTGTGATATCTGTGGTAAAAGATTCTCTGAGAGTAATAGCTTAACTATACACATACGCATGCACACTGGTGAGAAGCCATATCATTGTGGTATCTGTGGGAAAACGTTCTCTCAAAACGGTCATTTAACCCAACATGTACGTATTCACACAGGCGAGAATCCATTTCACTGTGATATTTGTGGTAAAACATTTTCTCAAAAAGGGCATTTAACACTTCATGTACGTGTTCATACAGGTGTGAGACCATACACTTGTGATATTTGTGGTAAATCATATGCTGATAATCAGAATTTAAATCGTCACAAACCTGTTCATACAGGTGTCAAACCATATCATTGTGATATCTGTGGTAAAACTTATTCTGAAAGTAGGAGTTTAACTAAACATAAACAAAAATCCCATGAAAGTCTGCCCATAGAACAATAAAATGGCTTGGGAGAATTTGCTTCATGAAGCCACCTGGGTATCTGGTGTAGCCATCTGGTTCGCCAGTCCTCAGTCAAATCGTCCAACCCATGCTAGCATGGAAGTCGGACGTTAAACGATGATGAATACAAGGAAATTTTGTCAAATGGAAAATGGATGAAAGTTTATATAATGTTTTTATTTAACCCTTCTGTAATAATACACTGTCTTTGTTTCAATTAATTTTGAAACATACAAATAATTTTGTAAAACAACTTATTATTAAGCTCATTTGTGGAGCATAAATTAATGTGAAATTTTAGTGGAAGATTTTAATTTAGATCACTTTAAACAAAGAAGTGTTCATCATAGAACCAGAGGCAGTCTCAGATGGATTGGTGTCAAAATATTTGAAAATATTTTTAACATTTCAACAAAAATTATATATCACACTGTTGTAATATTTTCCATTTCTAACATTATGAAACAATCTGTTTTGTCCTATATCAACCAGCTGACTTACATGATTGAGAAAGGGTTCAATAAAATTATTTACACACAGTAAGATTATTCAAACACAGAAATCTAACTGATTTCTAATGCTTTCATACTGCAATATCTTTTTTCCTTTCCTTTCAGACAAACATAAACTGCAGATTTACTTTAACCTTTTACCAGAACATTCTACAAGTAGTGGATGTAGATTTATCTAGTAGAAAGTTAGTGTCAGAGTTGTTATAATTTACAATTAATCTTTATACCTATTGCTCTCCCATCACACTCTTATGAAGTTCCCTGCCCTCGATCCACTGTCTGTATCCTCTCTTGTATCTTGAGATACTCTAGCATCCCACCACTACCACCTCTATCTTCTTTTTACTACTCTCACCCTTATATAATGAAAGGTAGCCTTATATCTCCTCTATAGCGAGACACCTGAGCTTATCCTTCCACCACACTTTAGCTTTAACATCTGGCATAAAACCACCACTCTTCTTTTCTCTCTCAAATACTACCTTATCAAGGAGGATTTTCCCTTCCTGTTCATTTTTTGTCTTGCAAGTTATTTGGTGACCTCACTAGTTCTGGTGGTATGAAAAAGGCATGCAGTACACTCTTCAGGTAGTTAGCATTAGAAAGGCCATTCAGCCATGGAATTCATGCTAAAGCTGACAATGGAGCTTTGATACAAAATCATCAGATTCTGTCAAACTGCCCAATTTATGTCAGTATGGAAAATGAACATTAAATAATGATAAATATGTGATTCTCTTCGCTGATTTATTCAGAATAACCTTAGTACCTAGTTACCTTAATAGAATGACCTTAATATCTGGTTACATGTGCTTTTCTCACAATTTTAATGCTATGAACAGTTGACTGTGACATCAGAGAAAGTGAAACTAGGGAATTGTTATGATAACTACTGTTTAATCTTGGGACCTTGTAAGGTGGCCAGCTCACAGAATTGTTACTGCGCTGGGCAAAATGCTTAGTGGCATTTCCTCCATCTTTACTTTCTGAGTTCAAATTCTGCCAAGGTCGATTTTGTTTTCATCTTTTTGGAGTTGATAAAATAAGTACCAGTTGAGTACTGAGGTCAATATAATTAACTTACTCCCTCCCCCAAAATTGCTGGTCTTGTGGCAAAAATTTGAAACCAATTTTGGGACCTCATAGCTTTTCATGTAACAGTAGGTTGATGTTTTTTTTTTGTTTTTTTTTTTTCAAAGAAATATTTATGAGAAGAACTACTGGAAACATATTTCCTTTACTTGAGAGTTATTTTTGAAATCTATTTTATCAGAACAATTTAATTAATTTAAATGTTATCATGTAAAGGGCAGAGTAGTGAAATCACACAAATTTCACAAACCTTCAAATTCTTTCTAATCTGTAAGAAGTTTAACCTATGGATATAGAGGATTCAAGTATATCCTAATCATTATCAGACCTGACTTAATCAAAACAAACTGAATTTTGAGTTCTTCTGTTTTGCCTGTAATATTGGAGACATTATATAATTTTTTTTATATGCACAGGCATTCTGGTATTATGAGAAAGTGTCAAGCCAATCAATGCCTTGTGTGTGAATTTAATTGACAGAAATTGCAGGAAGCCTATCATGTGTGTGTGAATGTTGATATTCCATGCTCGTTGCTGCTTGAGTGAAACTAATGTTGATATACCCAGTTGATGTTATAGCAGGTTGCTCTGTACTTTTGAATACTTCTGGAATAAAAAAAAATTTCCTTACTTGAAAAGACAGTAAAGGTTGGTAATAGGAAGAGCATCCAGTCATAAAATCCTACTGCAAATAACTTTCCATCAAACTCACACAAACAAGAAGAATAGATATAAACCATAGATAAGCATAACTTTTAAAACGGGTAGAACTTGTGTTAAAGTACCGCATGAAACATATGCCAGACTCATGCCTCCATAAATCAAAACCTGGGTAGAAGTATACATGAATTTCAATAGAGTTTGTATTTGGTCATGACTGTGAATTTAAACTATAAAGGTTAAAGAAATAATCTTCATTTGTATGAGATTCTTTTTAGTCTTGAATATATTCAAACATTATCAGGGTCAGATTGTTCAAAAAATAAAATCTCAATCACAAGACTATGGATGGTGAAACTAAAAATGTTGGATTGGATGTCTTGCAGAATTTCTGGCTCTCTCCATTCTGAGTTCAACTCCTGCCATAGCCTGCTTGGGTGGTAGCCTTAATCCCTTATCCCTTTTAACACTACCACTTGGCATCTTTGGTGTCTTTTGCAGAGTTCACTCAATTGCAAGGACTTGTTCTTGGTCTCCAGTTTGAGGATATCTCCCTTCCCCTACCTGTTTTAGAGTCCCTGTAAAGAGTATTGCCAACCCTTATGACTAAAAGATAAAGACAAACTGATTATTGTGCAAATTTCCTTCTGTCTGAAAATACTGTAAATTGCATCAACTCTATTAAAAATTGTATCAAACAGGCTGTGGTTACTGTAAATGACCACACTTTACCTTTTACTAATAGAGACAGGTGCTACTGACGAAACTATTGCTGCAACATTATCAGAAGATAGATGATCTGTGACGTGTTTTCAAAGTCCTACATTAATTCTGGAAAAAAAGCTTTTACCACATTATTTGGTAACAAATAATTAATGCTTGTTTACAATCTTATGTGATGTAAAAACAAGGAAACACAAACATACACATGCAGATAAGGAAATTCCATGTCAATTTTTGGTCCATGCATCAGCTAAATTATGAGAAAGATATTTTTACTTTTTAAAATTAAATTAAACAAAGACAGCATTTTATGAGTTGGGGAGCTGCACCAGACTCTAGTCTGATTTGACATGGTTTCTATGGCTGGATGCCCTTCCTAACACCAACTGTTATATTCAGGTGGTGTCCCTTGGTAACCAATATATAGTCTCATCAAAAAAAAAAAATTGTTATTCTTTATACATTTTTTTTCCTTCCACACATATCTCATCTTCCATTCATATGGGCTCCGACTCTGAAAATGATAAAGATATGCAGGTTATAGAAGTTAGTGGTAATGAAGTGTGTGGAGAGATAATGGACGATAAATTCATCTAAAAAACACACGTTAGAGTTTTTGCATCTATTTGTGAAATGAAGTAAAAATATATTAAAACAAAATATCATTTTCCTACCTCTTAAAATCACTGGATATAATATAATAATCCCAGATTGCAGAATAGATTTGAAAAACTAACGCATTTTCCCTTTGCAATTTTTGGCACCAAAATGAGTTTCATTTTTGTGTGGGTAGAGAGAGAGAGGTTAAACGATGATGATATATAATGATATATATAATTATGATATTGTTACTCCATTCAAAGTTTAGGTAATCTTCGTCACCCACTCACTCTCTGTTTCTGTCACTCACTCTCTCTCTCTCTCTCTCTCACTCACTCTCTCTCTCTCTCTCTCTCACTCACTCTCTCTCTCTCTCCACACAAAAATGAAACTCACCTTGGTGCAAAGGGAAAATGCTTTAGTTTTCAAATCTATTCTGCAATCCAGGATTATTATATATTTTATATCCAGTGATTTTAAGAGGTAGGAAAAAGATATTTTGTTTTAATATATTTTTACTTCATTTCACACATACATTCAAAAACTCTAACATGTTTTTTCATCATTTATCATTTAATTTATCATTCGTTATCTCTCCACACACTTCATTACCACTAACTTCTATAACCTCTGCATTTTCACTTATTCATTTCAAACTTCTTTGAATTTTCAATCTAATGTAATCAACACTCTCTCGAAAACGTATTTCTGCAAAATGTTATCTAAAATTATGGGTAAAGAAAGAAATAGCAAAAAATATTTGAAAATGGGGGTAGGGTGAAAATTTCCAAGGGTTTTACCCCCATCCCACCACACCCCATTTTCCGGACCCCAAAAAGGGTTTTGTAGCATATTAGATCACCGGAATTCATTTAATTGAAAACATTTTTGTGAGGGAAATCTTTTCCAAGGGGGTGGGGAGAGGACTTCGGAAAATTCACAAAATCCGAGATTTTCCCCCTCGTAACTTTTAGGAAAATGGGTTTCTTTTAATGAAATTTTATAGAAATACCTTTCAAACGGCATACATTACGATTATAAAGTAATTTGTGGGGAAAATCTTTTCCAAAGAGTGGGGAGAGGACATCGGAAAATTCACAAAATACCAGTTTTTCCTCAACTGTATATATATACATATATATATATATATATATATATATGTGAGTGTGTATATATATATATATACATGTGTATATATATATATATATATAGAGAGAGAGAGAGAGAGTAGTAACGAATGAATGAGAATAACGACGAAGGGTTAAAAAAGCGTAAAAATAATTGAAAATGAAGCAAAATTGAAGCCAAAACATTAAAAATCATTTAAAGTGGGTAGAAATAAACACTACGTAGTGTAGTAGTACTGCGTTAGGGTATCCGTAGAAAGTTGAATGTGATTTCGGAATATAACGAGGAAAAATTCGAATCTTGGAAAGTTTCCGAAAGTCCTCTCCCCACCTCAAGATTTTCCCCACAAATTACTTTATAGACATAATGTATGCCGTTACAAAGGTATTTATATAAAATTTCATTGAAAAAAACCCATTTCCTTAAAAGTTATGAGGAAAATCTCGGATTTTGTGAATTTTCCGAAGTCCTCTCGCCACTCCCTTGGAAAAGATTTCCCTCACAAATTTCTTTATAATCGTAATTTATGCCGTTTGAAAGGTATTTCCATAAAATTTCATTGAAAAAACTCCATTGTGAATTTTCCGAAGTCCTCTCCCCACCCTCCCGTTGATTTGCGCGCATTTTTTTTTCATATTCGTTTCCTACCCATTGTTTTACATTCATTCCAGTATATATATATATATTTTTTATTTTCATTTCCAAGTCAAGAAGTAAACATTAACCAAAAATATTTCCAATGATTCCGGGATAATAGGGGGGGGGGGTCAGTCCCCGCCTTTTTTCCGAACGAAAATAAGGGATTTGCAGCTTATTAGTAGGTCAGGGTACTTGATTCCACGCAAAAAATCCGAGTTTTTTTTTTTAGTGAAAATCATGCGGGTGCAAGGGTCAAAATATACCCAGTTGCGTACTGTGATCGATCTAATCGACTGCCTCCCCCACCTAATCCCCAAAAATTTCGGGCTTTGTGCCTAGAGAAGAAAAGAATATTATTTATTTGAGTGATTAGGTGCTTCTAATTAGCGTTTTTAATGATCACTGCACTGCACTAAATTCGTTACGACTTAAAAGTAATATTACGAAAATAATGTTGAAGATTTGATGCATTACATCAGCTTGTTTTGTGTTGTCATTTTAGTTTACTTAATTGAGCATGATAGATACTTTCTATGTTTTTTAATATCCACTGCTCCGTCCCCGCTCGTATTAATATTACATCAAATAGTAAAAAAGAAAAGAAAGGACAAAATGCAGTAAGTTGATCTGTTGTTGATCTGTTGTTAGCTCATTGTTACTATGTTTTAGTATTTCGGGTGCAGAATGGCATATTAATGGTGAGGTGTTATTTACATTCAGATATTTCTATTTAAATGTAAATGAAATTCAAATAGATTTCCGTCTTCTTCGTAACATAAACACCAGTGACGTTCACTTTTAGAAACTGTTTACCATTCATAATAATCTTGAATAATTATGGCAAAGCAATACGTTCCACTGTCATATCTCTTATTTTGGATACCCGGTCATTGTATCCAGTCAGTATATGTATGTAAATACAGGTTTTGGAACGTAACACCCGCGATAGTCGAGGGATTATTGTATGTTCAGCACGCTTATCGATATTCATTTGAACGAAATACCAAAACATTAAAATGCAATAGAAAGATAATACATCATAGATATTATTAATAAATTATTGTAAAAGTAATCTCAAACATTTTTGTTCTCTATTGTTTGCAACATCTCGCCTCTGTAGATTATGCCAGACGTGTTAAGTAAAAATATCAGTAAAAAATAATTGAATGGAAATGTATTTTTTGCTGTTAGCATATTTCAACTAATATCTTGTTTATATGCTGAATGTGTTTATATTTAACGAGTTCTTTAATAAAACCTCTGAATATGAGATATACATAAAATCCGCCGGTTCCTGTTTTTTTTTTTCATATCTGTCTTTAGCATTCACCTGCCTAATTATAAAAATGCTGTGTACAACAGAGCACCGTTTGTGTTTATCTTGCCTGGGATCTTTCTCTACCATACCTTTTAAAGTTTTGCTTCCAGCAGAATGGACTTCTTAAAGGGATTAAATTTTAAATGGAAGTGAGCTTGATACCATGGGTTGCAGCTTTGAAACTTTTCAAAATTGGTTGTCTCTGAATAGAATCTGAATTCATGAAAATTAATTCACACTTTGACAATTTTAATTTTTACCCAAGGTTTGTGTGTCTGTGGGAGAAGCCTGGCAAAACTGTTTTTTTGCTTATTTTGCTGTAGTGTGTTGTCATCCAAACACCATAAATTTAGAGCACACATTTCTTAATGGTATCCATAAAGATGAGAGAAGGCAGGAAGGAACTTAGAGGATCATCTTCTTGAACTCCTACCTTTGAAAACAAAGTTTGATCGCCATAGAAAAGCCAGAAGGTCTCTGAATGTGCTTGAAACACAAAGGAGATCTCCTTTAACAACTCTTCTGACTATTAAAATTATTTTTGATGATAACACTTTCTTTATCATTTTGAATGTTTATATACCTTCTCAGGAAGTGTATTGCCATTTTAATCACTAAAGGCCAAACCAACTAGTTTAGCTCATATTTGGTTGATATGACTTTTGACAATATCATCGTACACATTTTCTCAGCCAGACATCTAAGTATACAACCGATAGCAATGGGATAAACCCAGCCATCCTTTTTCACTAATGCCAGTAAAGGTGCTCTGTAGGATGAGGAATAAATGAGTTCACAGGATATTCTTACATACATCTGTACCACTGAAAAACTTTACCTGAACTTCCAAAAAAATTTCATACTACTTCATTGTGAAAATCTCCAATGAAGTGTTCACATAGCCTGAGACATGGCCTATCAGCCGTCTTTTTATTTTTTTGAAGGATAAGATTGATTATCTTGTATTGAAATTTATACGCTTCATAAACAAAATTCAACTGATGTAGGAAGTGGGAAGTTAAAACATTATGACCATCTAAATGTTTCTTATTTTAACTGATTAAAGAATTCTTGAGTATTAAGATGAACTGAATAATCCTGTGAAATAATTCTAGTTGCATCTTTCATGTTAAGACATGCAAACATTGCTGATAAGACAGTAGCTACTGGATAATTTGATTTCAATTGTTGGGTGATTCTCTTCCCAACCACATGATTTTGGGTTTGATGTGTTCTACTACAGCCGTGGGCCAACCTAAGTCTTGTGAGTAGAATAGGTAGACAGAAACTGAAAGAAGCTTATATATATGTATATATATATATATATATATATAGTCTAATAATGGCAACAAGTAAAAGTAAAAAAAAATTCTGGCGCCAATACATTCGACTAAAAATTCTTCAAGGTGGTGCCCCAGCATGGCCGCAGTCTAATGACTGAAACAAATAAAAGGTGAAAAAACAAAAAATAACTGAAAAATATAACCGTGAGGCTTTTGCCCTACACACATACATTTTACATTATATACACACATATATATATATATATATATATATCATCATCATCATCGTTTAACGTCCGCTTTCCATGCTAGCATGGGTTGGACGATTTGACTGAGGACTGGTGGACCAAGTGGCTACACCAGGCTCCAATCTGATTTGGCAGAGTTTCTACTGCTGGATGCCCTTCCTAACGCCAACCACTCCGTGAGTGTAGTGGGTGCTTTTACGTGCCATCGGCATGAAGGCCAGTCAGGCGGTACTGGCAACGGCCACACTCAAAATGGTGTATTTTACGTGCCACCTGCATAGGAGCCAGTCCAGCGGCACTGGCAACGATCTCGCTCGAATGTCTTTTCACATGCCAGGAAGGCGACACACACACACATATATATATATATAAATATTCAAGGATATATACACATATTTACATATATAGATATATGTGTGTGTGTATGTTAGTTTCTCCTTGTCTTAACTTTGCATGATAATTGTAAATGAGCATCACTGTCATACAAGTAGAGTCCTTTGTTTGCATTCTACAAGGAAATATGGCTGGCCAAGGGGAAATATTATCTTTCTTGGAAACAGATGAGAGTTTCCAAAAATAATTATATTTTTCACTGACTATTATTGTTTTACTTTCCATGTCATTATTTCTTAGCTTTTTAATACTCATTGTATTAAAGATATTAATAGTAACTAAACAATAGTTTTCAATGCAAATGACGTCCCTGAGATATCTATTCATATATAGCTTCACTAAAAACATTCTTGTATCTTTTGCTATGTCTGTGTATCCCAATATTATCTTCTTCCTAAATTTTTCTATCCACACATAGGATCGTTCATTTTCACTACATAGCCATATTGTTGTTTTTCCTCTGTAGTTATTTTCTAATCTTTCTTTGTTATTTTAGCATTCAATAACTACCGTGTTAAATTTTCATTGTTCTTTCTACCATATATTTTTTATTTCAGAGTTTGTGGTGACATTGAAATGCAAATTGCTGATTCAAGAAATTTGTCGGTTTTTGGAAACAGAAGAATGATATTATCAAGTTCACAAGTAATAGTTCTCCATAACTCCACATTGCTGTAAAATTAAAATCAAGGTTATAAACAGAGTAATTGAGATGTGGAAAATATATTATCTGACATGTGTTGGTAGATACACATAAGAAATCATATCAATTAAACATTTATTCAGTCTAATACCTAATTTAAACAATTGCTAAGATGAAAGAATTTAGCAATACATTATCTGTGGCAAATGTTTCTTCTGTAACAATAATTTGACTAAGCACTAATGTCATACTGGTATACCACTGTGATACTTGTAGTAAACTATTCTTTGAGCAAGATCATTTGACTACACACAAATATATTCATTCAGGTGAGAGCCCATATAACTTTGGTATATGGAGGAGAACATCCTCTAAATTGATAAATAAATTCTTCACAAATTTACTCATACAGGAGACAAAACATATTGTTGTATTTGTTCTATAACATTCTGCAGAAGTCCATTCACGCAAGTAGACAGCTATATTACAGCGGTGTCTGTGGCAAAACTTTCTCTGAAAAAGATAATATGACTAATCACAAAAATGCTCACACTGGTAAGAAACCATATCACTGTGATATCTGTGGAAAAGCATTCTCTGGCAAAACCATACTAACTAAACACATACGCATTCACACTGGGGAGAAACCATACCACTGTGACATTTGTGGCAAAACATTTTCTGCAAATGGTCATTTAACTCAACATGTACGCATTCACACAGGTGACAATCCATTTCACTGTGATATCTGTGGTAAAACATTTTCCCAAAGGGGTCATTTAACACTTCATATTCGTACTCACACCGGTGAGAAACCATACCACTGTGATATCTGTGGGAAAACCTTCTCTGTATGTAATAATTTAACTAATCACAAACATGTTCACTCAGGAGACAAGCCATTCCACTGTGATATGTGTGGAAAGACATTCTCTAGTAATAGTAGATTAACTAGACATACACGCACTCATACTGGTGACAAACCATACCGCTGTGATATCTGTGGCAAAACATTTTCTGACAACAGTACATTAATTAGGCATGTACGCATGCACACAGGTGATAATCCATACCGTTGTGAAATCTGTGGTAAAACATTCTCGGTGAATGGTCATTTAACTCAACATGTACGTATTCACACCGGTGAGAAACCATACCCTTGTGATATCTGTGAAAAAAGGTTCTTTGACAAGAGTGGATTAACTAAACACATACGCTTGCACACTGGTGAGAAACCATTTCACTGTGATATCTGTGGCAAAACATTCTCACAGAATGGTCATTTAACTCAACATGTGCGTATTCACACAGGTGAAAAGCCATACCATTGTGATATCTGCGGTAAAATGTTTTCACGGAAAGGTCATTTAACACTTCATATACGTGGTCACACAGGTGTGAGGCCATATAGCTGTGACATTTGTGGTAAATCATATGCTGATAATCAGAATTTAAATCGTCACAAACCTGTTCACACAGGTGTAAAACCATATCATTGTGATATCTGTAGTAAAACTTACAATGAGAATAGGAGTTTGTCTAATCATAAAGAAAAAGCACATGCAAAACAAACAATAAAAGAATAAAATCATTTTAAAGAATTTATAAGAACTGTTATTTTTATGAAGCTACATAAGATTCTTGTGATTCAGATTAGAAAAAGTAGGAGGTTGGTGCAATTCAGAAACTATGTTTTTCATTGTCTTATTTTGTCTCTGATAAACATAAACTGAAACTTCTTGCAGTGAAGTATTATATCAGCCACACAAATGCACAAAATACATTTGATTTTCCTTTTGTCATCACCTACTCTGTCTCATACACAAAAACCTTCAATAAAAAGAAAACTTTTGTCTCTAAAACTCCTTCCTTGTACATGTTTTCCTTTCAGACACCAATCTGCAGTGCACACGTGCACACACATGTGTGTATATACATACATTCATCATTGCCTCACAGAAGCAGAAGCAGTGATGAATGGCGAAGACCTTTGGCATCATGCTGTGCTTGAGAAAACCCATCAAGCCAAGTAAAATTGCAGTCATGGCAGATTCTGGTGTCATGCAAATGGCACCCATGTCAGTGGCACGTAAAAGCGCCCATTACACTCTTGGAGTGGTTGGCGTTAGGAAGAGCACCCAGTTGTAGAAACCATGCTAAATCAGACTGGAGTCTGGTGCAGCCTTCTAGCCTGCCAGCCCTGGTCAAACCATCCAATCCATGCCAGCAAGGACAACAGATGTTAAATGATGACGATGATGAAATATCTATATATATATATATATATATATATATATATATATAGTTTTAGGGAAAATAACCAATTTTCAAGAACTCATCGATTTTAATCGATTTAAATTTCTTTTCTATTTGAAAATTAGTTATGAAACAAGTGTAATCTTTTTATTATATTTATTTATGATATTTACATTACTTTATATTATACTCATTTATTGTGCTTTTAATTATTAATTTTTCTATATGTGATAGTGGATTTTCATCGATGAGTTCTTGAAAATTGGTTATTTTCCCTAAAACTATATATTTTATATATACTTTATCTATAAGGCTCAATTTAATTTTTATTTTTTATAAATTGATTTTAATTGAGTTTTTTACCTGTAATTTTGGATTTTGTCCCTAATATTATTATTATTATATATATATATTCCAAGAAGCAAGGCAGTTTGGAAAAGAAAGATCTGGAATCTTAAGGACTCTGAATAATCAGAGGTTTAGGGACTTCCTAACTGAAGCATTTGATGAGGAGGAGTTACAGACTTGCAATATAGAGGATAACTTAGTAGTGGAACAATGAAGTTGACAGAGCCATTAGAGCTAAGAATCAGGCTTGAAAGGACTGGAAGGGTGGTGGTAGCAAGGAACTGTATCAGGCAGCTAGAAGGGAGGCTAGGAAGTAGGTATACTTAGCCAGGGGTGAAGCAGAAGGGAAGGGGTTTGCTAATGTTCTGTAACTAGAGGACCAGTGGCTTGAAGTGTTTCAGTTTGCAAGGCAGTGTGCCAGGGAAAACTGTGGTGTGGGAGAAGCGTGTTCACATGGATAATGGTTCACTTACAGTTAGTGACTCTGCAAGGAAAGAGGTTTGGAAGTGCCACTATGAAAGGCGACTAAATACAGAGAACTCATGGGAGAAGGAGAGTCTGTGTAATGTTGTTCCAACAGAGGGACCAGAAATCCGAATAGACAGTAGCATTGTAGACAAAGCTATGAAGGATATGAAGATGGGGAAAGTCTCCGGCCCATCAGGAATAACTGCTGAGTTGCTTAAAATATCTGGCAGTGTGGGTTATAGTTTAGTCACCCATATAGTTAATCAGGTAGTACATAAAGGAGTCATGCCCAGTTGATTATGGTGTAGCAGCATCATAGTCAAATGCAACAAAGGTAAAGGTGATGAGTTAGAAATAATTACAGCAATATCAATTTATTGGATCAGGTGATGAAAGTCACAGAGAGGGTCATAACCCAACTAATTAGGGAGAGAGTTAGTCTAGATGAGATGTAGTTTGGTTTTGTGCCAAGGAGAAGCATTACTGATGCTATATTTCTTGTAAGACAGCTGCAGGAGAAGTACCTAGGCAAAGACAAACCTCTGTACTTGGCTTTTATTGACATGGTGAAAGCCTTTGACAGGGTCCCCTGATCCCTTATCTGGTGGTCAATGCAGAACCTAGGGACAGATGAGTGGTTGGTGAGAGATGTACAAGCCATGTACAGGGATGCTGTCAGTAAGGTGAGGGTTGGCAACAAATATAGTAATGAATTCAAGGTACAAGTAGGGGTTCACCAAGGATCAGTCCTGAGCCCCCCCCCCCTTGCTCATCATAGTCCTCCAGGCAATAACGGAGGAATTTAAGATGGGTTGCCCTTGGGAGCTTCTCTGTGCTGATGACCTTGTTCTGATTGCTGAATCACACTACCAGAACTAGAGAAGAAGTTTCAGATGTAGAAGCAAGGTCTAGAATCAAAGGGCTTTAAAGTTAACCCAGCAAAAGCCAAAGTCTTAGTAAGTAGGAAAGCAGACAAATCACAAATCCCTTCAGGTAGATGACCCTGCTCATCTGTAGGAAAAGTGAAGATAGAAATTCCATAAGATGTACCTAGTGCAAGCTACAGATACATAAGAGGAGCAACAATATCAGAGGAAGGTTAACTGGGAAAATGGGTTTTGTGTGTGGAAGGTGCACTGGTACAATAAACACTAAAAATGTACAGACAATAGACTCTATCAAATGCCAGGAGGGTAAGCTAGAGGTAGTTGATAGCTTCCGCTATCTAGGTGACCCAGTCAGTAGCGGAGGTGGCTGCTCCAAGAGCATAGCTGCAAGAATAAGAATAAGCTGACTTTAGATAACTGAAAATTATGAATTTCTCCAAAGTATTGTTTTATACTATATTTTCATTGATACCAGAACTTGGTTGGAACCTTGCATTGCAAAACCATTTTTTTTTAGTTTTCCTTGAACATAGAATATTTGAAATCTTACAACTGTATTTATAGACTTAATTGTTATTTAGTAAAGTACAGTGTACATGAAGGATGTTTTGAAAGATATTGTTTCAATTAGAAGCCATATAAACTGATAATTTTGAAATGTTGTTGAGCTCAGAATAAACTCTAAACAAGTCTGGAGTTGTCTTCCTTACTTGCTGAGACAATGGAAATATTTTAGCCATTGCTTAATGTTTTTCTTTTCCAGTTTATTTATATATTTATCATAGTGACATATGAGAACACATCTTAGATAAAAGAACAACCCCAAAACATTAGATTCCATTTCTATCAATGAACTGAAGTATTTCCTATTTTTCCTTTTTTTCGTTTTATTTGTTTCAGTCATTGGACTGTAGCCATGCTGGGGCACTGCCTTAAGGGATTTTGTCAAATTGTCCCCAGTACTTATTTTATCAGTTTCTTTTTGGTGAATTACTAAGTTGCAAGGATGTAAACAAACCAACACAGGTTGTCAAGCAGTAGTGGGTGATAAACAAACACACACATATATAAACAATAATCATAATGACATAGGAGATTATTTCCTTTTACTTTATAAATTCATACAGCATATTTTTATGGTTAGTAATCAATGTGGTTACCTGTAACCTAGAACATAACTGAGAGCCAGCACGGTATCCGCCCAGATATAGCCCTCCAAACTTACACTAATATATATATGGCAACTCCTTTGTACACAAGGCTGCTGCAGGAGAAGATGATTGAAAAGAAAAGAGTCGCCATATTTCATTCCATAATGGTTACCTCTGAAGAGTGCAGGGTTAAATAATCAGACTGTTACTTAACACTTTGTTGAATCTTGAGTGTGAAGCCAATTGGTAAAATCGGCTGTAATGGATATATAATACTGTACACTTCAATTAATATACCCATTCTACTGACAGATGTACAAGTGCATTTTTTCCAGACTTATGGATTCTTAGATGGCTTACACACACATATTATGCAACAAGCTTTTTTTTCAGTTTCTGTCTATCAAATCCACTTATAAAGCTTTGGTCAGCCTGGAGCAATTGCCAAGGTGCCATACAGTGAAATTTAACTTGTAACCGCAGGATGGGCATGAAGCTTCTTCGCACATAGGCATGCCTACTACTACAAATGTTTCTTTCTAAACCTTTTGGTGATATCAACATTAATGGAAATGCTTACAGTCTTCATAATTTGTATTATTTAAAGGAGGTTTTTCATTCTACGTCTTGTGTATATTTAAAAAACAAAATGGTAAGTGACTGAAAGGTCCTTTTACGAAAGTACGGCCGATGATTCTCTGGATTAATTAGGTCTGCATTACAGTATTATGACAGGCTTGTGTCGTATGTTGTCAATGAACTTCGTCAAATATATGTTTACTACATTTCGCGTAAACATTGCTGTTTACTACAATATGTTCGTAGATGTCCACAAAGCAGTTCGACTTTCATTATTTCACCAAATAGTGTGAAAAACAGAAAGGAAACAGTAAGTTGATCTGTTTTTCAGTAGCTAATTGTTAAATAATATGTGTAGTAACATCTACGTAGACTAAGCTGGCAAGTTGTTATTTACATTCATGGAAAAATCATTCTGGTGTTCAGTTTTTGAAACTATTCATGGTCAATATGCATGATCTTGAAGTATTTGCTATTAACTGTGACGGATTATTATAATGTTTCCCATTATCATACTTCTTTATTAATTGAATTTCAGTCAAATCAATTTATACAGTTTTAATATATTTTGGACATCTAGAATTCCCGATTTATAGCTTGTCACGTTGACTTTCTGTGTCGGTTTTTTTAAGTGTCTTTGAATTCTAAATTTTTATTAATGTAACAATAGTGATGATTCTTCCATAATATAAGCTTTTACAAAAGAAGACAACGAAAAGAAAAAAATAGGGAGAGAAAAGAAAAAGAGAAGAAGAGGGAAGGACATCAATGCAGCACGAAGTGTAGCAATTGGTTGCACACCCCAAGGTTCAACGGAGCCTACTGAATTCTATCAAGAATTTGTTTTGACAATAAATATACATATATTTATATTGTATTCCGTGCGCTTAATTATATTTACTTTAACAAAATCTAAAAACATCAAAATGAATGGAGATGTTAAACAATAATCAGTCATGATAAAATTGTTTTAAATTTCTAATTCTACTTGCTTTCTTATCGTTGTTTGTAGTTTCTCGTCCGACAGTTTCTGATCAGACACGTGCTAAATAACATGCTTATAGACAATTACTAAATGAAAACATTCATTGTTTATTTTCTGTAATAATGTATCCACGTTTTTAATTGGTGTGTTAAGGCGTGAATTTAGACATAATAATAAATAGTTCAACAAAAAACATTTATATAACAACGAAATGATTATACATTACTTAACATCAGTGTAATTTATATCAAAATAGTTTTCATTAACTGTTTCAAGTAAAAGAGCATTCCAATCCCATCAACTACTGTAGGCCTTGTCTTTACGATAGCTTACCCTCTCCCTCTCTCTCTTTCTCACTTCGAGACATCTTGGGCAAATAGTCTCAGTTCGATCTTGTGAGTGAAATTGAGTTGACGGAAATTGTGCAGAAGCCCATTAAGTGGATACACACAGCCATCCTGGACACACATCCAGAGAAAGGGCACCCGACTAATTGGCCTGAAGTCACTCACCAGTACATTCCAACTTCTGACCCACAATCATGGTATCTCTTCTGTCATTCCATCATTGACCAGTCTCCTATCACCTAACTCAGGCACTTCTGACTCTTGTATCTCATTTTACTGTGTGTGTGAAATTGTGTGTGTCGGTGGGGGCTGGTGTCTACACCGCTAGGTCCCACACCAAGTACTTTTACCAATTCTTCCTTGTTAGTTTGTTGATCTTCTAGAATTTCTTCCCTACTCTTACTCTTTTACTTGTTTCAGTCATTTGACTGCGGCCATGCTGGAGCACCGTCTTTAGTCGAGCAACTCAACCCCAGGACTTATTCTTTGGATGCCTAATACTTATTCTATCGGTTCTCTTTTGCCGAACCGCTAAGTTATGGACACATAAACACACCAGCATCTGTTGTCAAGCGATGTTGGAGGGACAAACACAGACACACAAACATATACACACACATATATATACATATACATATATGTCCCCATATATGTCTTAAGTCCCCATCCTCTTATCACATCATCCATATTATTGTGTCTTTCCTCTATGTATTTTTTTAAACTTTTCTATATTATTACAATATTTCATGTTTGTTTAAGATCCTTCTCTCATAATTTGCATGTTCACTTTTCATTGTCCTTTCTACCTTATATTCTTTATTTCAGAGTTTGTGGGAACATTGAAATGGTAATTACTGATTCAAGATATATCCAGAAATATATCAAATTTTGAAAACAGAAGACAGGCATTATCAAAAAAAAACTGTTCTTTATAACCTTAATTAAGTTTCTGTGAAATTTAAATTAAGTTTATAAACAGATTACAGTATAAACATGATAACATAGGGACTGTCTTGGCGTAATGACTTCCATATCTGTTTGTCTTCCTGAGAACTGGAGTCAGTTTATTTGTTAGTTTCTAATTCCACTTTAACTCCAAGAAAAAAAAAACCAATAAAATGATTTATAACAGTTTCTTTATGATTGATACGTCTACAGATGTTGTCAAATATCACTTTTTATGGTAAGAAAAAATACATTACTACTTCAGAAATTGTTGAGAATCATCATCACTGTTTTATAGCTGCTTTTCCATGCTGGCATGAGTCATGTGTTGTCTGAGGCAACATTTTACAGCCAGATCCCCTTCTTGCTGTCAAGCTTTTTATATGCCTTTTACATTATGCAGAGACACAGTGTGACCATCCTGCAACAGAGATACACTTGATAAAACTGGAATAGATGCAGTAAATCTTGAAACGTGTCCGAGCATCTTTATTTATTATACTACATTTGAAAATAATCTTTTTCTAGATTTATAAGGAAGCTATGGAGGATAAACTTTACAAAAGTCAATTGTATGCTCAAACACAGCTCAACTTCAGTGACACATCTCTTCAGACATATGTAAATGCACAGAAAACAGCATATCACTTAAACATCAACAATAAGACATTTACTAAATGTAACTTGTTATTTAAGCAAAACTTACAACAGACAAACTCAAAACTTAAATATTTTAACATTACCAAAAATGGTCCGTTGTCTTTGCTTAAAAATGTTCAGAAAGAGGAGAAAATTTACCAATGCATAATTTGTGGCAAAATTTTCACTGACAGTAGTAATTTGACCAAGCACAAACGTATTCATACTGGTGAAAAGCCATACCACTGTGATGTTTGTAGTAGAACATTCTCTCAGAAAGGTCATTTGTCTGCACACAAATATACTCATTCAGGTGAGAAACCATATCACTGTGATATTTGTGGTAAAACATTTTCACAAAATAGTGTGTTAACTGTTCATAAGCGTGTCCACACAGGAGAGAAACCATATCAATGTGGAATTTGTGCTAAAACATTTTCCCGAGGTTATGATTTGAATAGACACAAATACATTCACACAAATGAAAAGCCCTATTACTGTGATGTCTGTGGGAAAACATTCTCCGAAAGAGGTAGTATGACTAAGCACAAACACATTCACACTGGTGAGAAACCATACCATTGTGATATCTGTGGGAAAACGTTTTCTGAATCTAATAAGTTGACTCGTCACAAACAAGTTCACACAGGAGAGAAGCCATTTTACTGTGATATTTGTGGAAAAACATTCTCAGGTAATAGCACATTAAATAGACATAAACGCTTGCACACGGGTGACAACCCATACCACTGTGATATCTGTGGGAAAAGATTTGCTGTGAGTAATAGTTTAACTATACACATACGTATGCACACTGGGGAGAAACCATATCATTGTGATATCTGTGGTAAAACATTCTCTCAAAATGGTCATTTAACTCAACATGTACGTATTCACACTGGTGAGAATCCATTTCACTGTGATAGTTGTGGTAAATCCTTCTCTCAAAAAGGTCATTTAACTCTTCATATACGTGGTCACACAGGTGAAAGACCATACAGCTGTGATATTTGTGGTAAATCATATGCTGATAACCAGAATTTATCTCGCCACAGACGTATTCACAATGGTGAGTGACTCCTCATGGTTTCAGTTGAAGAACAGCTGCTAAAAATGGTAGTTTGACTAACCACTAATGACGTTAAATGCAAGATAAACCATTAAACATAGAATTACTTGGAAGAAATTGTGCAAATTATTATTACTTCATGAGAAGGAAATTTTGTGAGACAATACAATGAAATATTGGAATTTTTATGTGACAGTCAATGTAATATTTTTATTACAGAAATGAATGAAAGTTGGATCCATTTAATTTTATGTTACTTTAATTAAAATTTTGTCATGAGTTCTGAGTTAAGGAATTATTATTATACACTGATACTAGAATATTACCCATCGCCACTGTGAATGGCATATAATAATTATAATTCAATTTTTATCAAATTTCTTAATACTTGTACAAAATGATAAAATGAGTATTAATTTTCAAAAGAAAAATATTTCCTTGAAATACAATGAAATGAAGCAAATTTCCCATTTGGATAACTCCTCCCATAAGTACTCTGTATTTATTCCCTTTCTTACTCCTGCCAATAAACCTAGTATTTACAGTCACCCTATGTCACTGATGTTAAATCTCTTGTATCTCATTTACTCTCTTTTACCTTATTCTATATGACATAAAATAACTAGCGGAATCAAATAACCATCCAACATTTATGTAGGTTATTATTAAATAGGGATATTCAGATGAGTACTTTCATTGTGGTTGTTGTCATAAGGTTTCAACCATTTTAACCTCCAACTATTAGGTTCCTGCTATATTCAGTAACATAGTCAGAGTTTCAACTGAACCCCCTGATAACCTACTAACTTAAGCTATTATATAACTCAACTAGCAAAACTACTACAGTTAGCACTTTATGATTATATTCATTACTTTGTTACCCCATTGGACAGTTGGTGGAAATTAAGAAGTATAAACTTTCTTTTCCTCTTTATTCATAGTTTAGCTGAATTCAGCTAAACTCCAGCTAATCTCTGGTTTATGCAGACTGATCTTGCAGTATCAGATGGAAGAGAATGTCTTTGAACAACAGCATAAGAATAATCTATTGTATGTAACTGAATATGACAGGCACTCGAAGAAGGCTGGAGGATACATCATCCAAAACATTGTGACAATAACAACCAAGATGAGGATGCTAATGTGAATACATCAGAGTATAATAATTGATTATATGGAAAATTATAAATAACTGTTTTAGTATTTAATACAGGTTGTTCATAAATTACCATTACAATTTGAAAGATTCAGTTAGAAATGAAAAATAAGTATATAATAAGCCTCTTTAAAGACAAAGAAAAGTAATTTAAATATTAAAACTTCAATGATATTTATTTAATATGCAAAGAAGTTGATTGATGGAGCTCAACTTTAATGTAATAGTTGTAAAGATAACTTTTGGACACCCTGTATGCCTAACTTTTTTTAAAACAATCTATTTCATCATACCACACCAGCCAGATATTCTCCATAGTTGAGAAATTCTTCAATAAACTATTCACAGTTTAATTTTTTTTAAATCTCACCTATTTGCAATATTTTTATATAGTGTTATCGTCTTTCTTTCTCAAGCATAAGCTTGAAATTTCTTTTAACTTTTTTTCTAGAATATTCAGAAACATAGTAATGAAATTGAATACAGATTTACATGTGTCAAGGTGGTGTTAGGAAGGGCATCCAACCATAGAAACCATGCCAAATCAGGCTGGAGTCTGGTGCAGCCTTCCAGCCTGCCAGCCCTGGTCAAACTGTCCAACCCATGCCAGCATGAACAACGGACATTAAATGATGATGATGATGAAGTGTAGTTATAATTTATTATTAAACTTTATATAGATGTGTGATATTCTCTACTGATATATTCTGGGTTAACTTTGATATCCAAGCTGGTTACACAGATATAAAAATATGTCACTTTTGTATCTGCTTTACAAGATTTCTTATTTCTTTATTGCCCACAAGGGGCTAAACATAGAGGGGAAAAACAAGGACAGACAAAGGGATTAAATCGACCCCAGCGCGTAACTGGTACTTAATTTATCGACCCCGAAAGGATGAAAGGCAAAGTCGACCTCGGCGGAATTTGAACTCAGAACGTAACAGCAGACGAAATACCGATAAGCATTTCGCCTGGCATGTTAACGTTTCTGCCAGCTCGCTACCTCTGCTTCACAATATTTCTGATATGAGATTGTGTTGATGTATTTTGGGAGCACCGTTCTGCCAATAATAACCTACTCACTGGTTTTAATTTACTTTTGTGTTAAGTAATTAGTTAACTGATTTTGAGAAACTATTAAAGAGAGGGGACTTATCAGTGTTTATGTCACAGCCTGTGGCAGAAGACTCTGGGAAACTAATCAATTGATGAATTAACTATGAATTGTTGACTGTAGAGTCAGAAAATTTGGAAGAAAGGGATGACAAATTTGATGAGTGACACTTGAGAAAAGTGACTGAGAGATAGTTAGTCCTATTGGAATTAATTATGCCCTAGAAGGAGAGGATGCAGGAGGCACATGAGTGGAAGAGAGCCAATTACCAGAAGTTGGTGGATGACTGTTGTAAGAGTGGGTGGAGAACAAAGTTTTTGCCAATGGAGCTTAGCAGCTGAGGGTTTACAGTTCATACTTTAAGTCAGGTCTATGGAAATCTGGGTATTACAGGAACAAGCAAAAGAATCAAGAACAATATAGTTGTTCAGAAAGTGTCTAGATGGTTCTAGTTGAAAAGAGATGGTTAATGGCATCAGTAGAATGCTGTTTACCTTAGGCTTGATCGATCAAGGTTGGATTGCCTGAATGAGGTTGTATGTTTTAAGATCCAGAACACTCAGTGACACTGATGGTGTGTTCAAGCAAAGCATATGTCAATATATCAAACATTGAAGAACTAAATTATAATACAGGGTGAAAATGGGTAACAAAAGAAATGAGGTACATTCATCGGAAAAGAATGTAGTTCTAATGCCTTCATCAGAATAGTAGTGAGATGTCAGCCCAGAAAGTTGGATAAAAAGCTGAGCTTTGTAATTATAACCCATTATGGTCACTATGACTACCTCATTATTATATTAGTAGAACTCACAAAAAAGGATATGTAGTTTAAAATGAGGTCTAATTTTTGTGAGTTGAAGAAATAGTTGCAATGCTAAGTTTAGGGAAATGACAGCTGTAAGGAATAAATTTTACAGCCAAGTAACTCTTGTACAAAGAATGATTGTATTGTGAAATTTCAGGATTTTTTTTTACATTGGATATATTTGATTTTATGAAGGTAAGGTAGAATTTGAGGAAGACTTGGTTGCAATTTCTTGTAGATTATGTGACCATGTAAAAGTTTCCTCATTGGCACCAAGTATGGATTCAGGACATCAGTATACCGCAAGCCAACCTTCAGTGAACGATACCTCAACTTCAATTCCCACCATCCATACAGTATAAAGAGAGGGATTGCTCAGTGCCTAAAACATTGAGCAAAGAATATAAGTAGTGATCGTGATAACTTGAAATAATCAAGCTCAGTAACAATCTATTAAGCAACAACTACCCTAAAAACATACTATCCACTCCAATTATGAAGAAAAGAGAGGATGAAACCAATAAACTGTCCACAGTCTGTTTACCCTATGTGAAAGGCCTTTCCGAAAAGATATAAAAGATATGCAGCCCATATGACATCAGAGCAGTATTCAAGAGTAATATAACACTTTGCAAATATCTCCTTCGTGTAAAACTACCAATAAAAGAGAATATGACCAAAAACTGTGTGTACTCCATCCCATGCAGCTGTGGTAGGTTATACAAAGGTGAAACATGTTGCCCCCTCAAAATAAGTGTAGAGGAGCATCGCAAAGCTGTGACACAAGGAGATATTGATAAATCGGGTATAGCTGATCATGTATGGAAAAATGAAGTTAAAATAATAGACAGAACACCACTGGAAAATATGAAAACTAAAAGAAGCAGCACATATGCTAGGACACAACGACCTCCTAAGCAGACCAAGTGCAGATATGAATAGTATAAGGGAACTGGTATTAAGGAAGAATAGGAGAATATTAGATTTATAAGCCCTAAAATTCCCTCCATAATTGCCCACAGGCATATGGCATAGTGGTCAAGAGCACGGGTTACAAACCCCAAGATTTCGATTCAGGGTAGTGGCCTGAATAATAATAATAACAACAACATCGAAAAATACCTGAGGAATGAGAACCCAGGTTCAAAATTTCCCCAAGACACCTGATGAAGGCTGGAGGGTATATCAGCCAAAATGTTGTGTCCTCATCCTGTTTGTGCTAACAACAAACAGGATGAGGACAATCTGTCAAATGGAAATAATGTTAGTATCATAGTGTTGACTTAATTATGTATTAACCTGAACTTCACTACAGGTCTGTATATTCTGGAATATCTTTTTTGAGGTAGAGCAAGAGAAAAATTTATTACTGTTTTAAGACTAATTGTTTGAATAGTACTGTCAGCAGTTCTAGTGGATTTATAGAGAAACAATAAACCTCAATTTGATCAATACCAAATGCCTACAGCATAATAAATAAGTTAAAGTGACATATGGAAAAATTTCTCAATGAATAGAAATGTCTTTTTAGTTGAAGAAAGAAAACAAACCTGGAGATAATTGTTAACAAGAAATCAAAACTCACCTTCACAAAATTTACATATTTAATGGAAAATCTTATAAGGTGACTGGTATGACCTTGTATCAAAATTATTGGACAGTAGTCAAAGTTGAACCTGATTTATCATTCGACAACAAGGATTTTTACATATAGAAATAGATTTAGGGAGAGTAGAAGTTTACCTAAAGCAAGCTATGGGAAATAACTCAAGAAGACCAATGCCATGAATTTAGAAATAATTTAAGTTGTGGAGTACTGAATAATATAAGTAAAAAAAATCCTCAGTTAACTGAAATTTCCTAATGAATAACTTCTGATTTTTCATTATTTTCTCCCTGCATGTTTGAAATTGCAAGGATTGCATCATTATTTTGCACTGTTGCAAGGCATAAATGTTAGCACGCCTGGTGAAATACTTAGCAGTATTTAGTTTGTCTTTATGTTCTGAGTTCAAATTCTGCTGAGGTCGACTTTGCCTTTCATCCTTTTGGGATCGATAAATTAAGTACCAGTTGTATACTGGAGTCAATCTAATTGACTGGCCCCCTTCCCCGAAATTTTGGGCCTTGTGCCTAGAGTAGAAAAGATTATTTTGTACTGTTGCATCATGAGCAAAAATTGATCAGCACAGTTGTTGTTGTTGTTGTTGAAGTTGAGAGAGTCTGACACATAGTCAGTTGGTAGGTCCTCTTATCAAGAAATTTTTCCTCAAACTTGACTTGATTGTAATTGTGGCTGCTAACAAAATATCTGGATAATTTTTGGTGTTTAACAATCAATATTCTTCTCTCTTGGATTCCAATTCAATTTTTTTCTCACACAAATGTCTAGTTTGATAATTTTAAAGTTTTAAAACATGATGTATAGACATGAGGTAAAATGAGCAATGTCTAATTCCAATGATTTCTTCTCCTGAACTGCATGGTGAGTAGATATATCACAAAGAGGACACTCGAGCAGATCGTGATGAAGCTATAGATATTTTATGTTGAAGTTTTTTATATATTTAGTTGAGATTTGTTAATTTCATATCATGTGCCATTTTCCCTGATCCTCTTTCATTTAACCTAGATATTAAATTTAAAAAAAATATTTCTGATCTTTTTGATGACTAGAGATAGATATTGATGTGTATGAATCAGTTTTCTGGAAAACTGAAGTGTCAAATTTACTTTATCTTGGCTTACTCATTTTGCCCCAACCAAAATTGTCTTTTATATGCTCAAAGAGAATGGCGATAATTTTTGAAATTGAGATCAGATTACGTTATAATGCTTTTAATGAAATCAGGGAAGGTCATTTGCTTAACTGATGTAGTTTTGTAAGGTAGTGAACATTTGTAAAAAAATATATTTTGTCTCAAATCAAAAATGCAGTAAAAACACCTTATTTTGCCACTTCCCCCTCCTCCCACTGTAAGGTTAACTTCGCTTTCAGCCCTTTGAGCTAGGTTGTAATTAATCCAAACCCTGAAATAATTTACGTCAAAAAAACTTAGATGCTGCTTTTTTAGAATCATAAGGTATTTTATACATACCATTCCTTTCATGTATATAACATAGTAGAGAATGAATAAACAACCCATTTTGTGAAAGTATGGCTGAAGAATTTATACTGATGTATCTGTATCGGTTAGTTTGGGCTGTATTATCACTGCTGTTCACTAATTGAGTATGTTGGTATATTTGTGTACTAATAATGTCCGTTAATTGCCCTCAAATCCGTTCATGTCTCAATATTATTACACCAAGTAATGAAAGAAGACAAGAAAGAAAACGGTAAGTTGATCTGTTATCAGTAGCTAATTATTGAATATAATGTTTTAGATATTTTTGTGAAAACATCTGTTTTAGCAGCCTACAATATTAATGGTCAGGTGTTATTTACATCCAGGTTTAATTTTTTATCTAAAATAAAAAAAAGTAGTCGTTGGTGATGTTCTGTTTGAGAAACTATTTAGCAACACTATACATGGTGACATTGAAGTTTATTTATTAATTACGACGTATTATCACAATGTTCTGCATCGTTTTTCTCTTGTTAGCTAAATCTCGTTAGAACTAAATCAATTGCAGTCGATATTTTGGATATCCAGAGTTGAGTTTCTCTTTTGATTAAGCCTCTATGTGTATATAAAATATGTTTTTCTTGTGTTCAGTGTGTTAAATCATATTCACTTTAAAGAAATAGGAACACATCAATACCCAGTTTATACGGTCAAACTAAAGCGTGTGTTGATGGGTGTTGATGTTGTACATCATATATAATCAATAATGATAAACATGTTTTTAAAAACCGAATTTAAACAATTCTATTTGCTATCATTTTATTGTGGCTTTCAGTCTTGGTTATCTTTGATTAGACATGCTAAGTAAGCACATTAAAAAAATTATGTGTTATATGGTATTATTTCATTTTCATGAATGGAAAATGAAAGTGGAAATAATGACACTGTTAAGCAATGATCGGGTGGACTTGTCGGATAAACCTTCCTTTCCATTCTCTCCCTCCACCCAATGAAGATATTTCTTCAGATTCATGTTTTTAACAACGGAGATAACGATTTAGACCTTTTCTGTTGCTGTCACACTTTTCTTTTTTTTTATTATAGTGTTTTAGTTGTTTTCAAATTTGGTGTACAGAAAAGACCCTACGATTTTACCAGAAATAGTTTTTCAAATTTTGAATTCTTTTCTTGAATTTTTCTGCTCTTAACATTTTTCGATTTTTTTTTTTTCTTAGCGTCAACTCTTAAAATTACGGAGATTACAATTGATTACAATATTGCAGTACTGATAAAAAATTAAAAAATGATATTCAAAATTTTTAATGCCAATTATACACAATAACTTTCTGCCTTCGTTCAGTGATCATAAAACGAAAGAAGGCTGGTTACATTTAATTTTTAGCCCCATTCACGAGTATTTTAAATCGTTGTGCATGGTTATAGTGTCATACACAACAATCTATATCATGTATGCGTACCTTTCCTTCATTGGACACTAAACTCTGCTTGTGAAGACCTGTTGAGGCAAGTGAAATCGAAATCAAATTCGATGACTGGTATCCGTGCTAGTGGAGCGCTAAGAGCACCATCCGAGTGTGATCGTTACCAGAGCAGTTGACTGGCTTCCATGCCGGTGGCACGTAAAAAGCACCATTCGAGCGTGATCGTTACCATTTGAGCATGGCTGTTGCCAGTACTGCCTGACTGGCCCTCGTGCCGGTGGCACGTAAAAGCACCCACTACACTCTTGGAGTGGTTAGTGTTAGGAAGGGCATCCAGCTGTAGAAACTCTGCCAACTTAGCAGTTTGACAAAAAAAAAAAAGACTAATAGAATAAGTACTAGGCTTACAAAGAATAAGTCCTGGGTCAATTTCTTTGACTAAAAAAAAACCTTTTAAGGCAGTACTCCAGCATGGCTGTAGTCAAATGACTGAAACATGGAAAAGAATAAAAGAATATATATATGTATATCACTGTATTGACCAGATTATTGGATATTATACACTGCTAATCACAGTACACTTCCTTGTATTGCTGTAGCTTTCGAACAATGTCACCCTGCTGAATGATGTGGCCTGCTACCAATAGATCATCCATTTACAGCCGAGTGAACTGAAGCAATGTGAAATGAAGTTTTTTGCTCAAGAACACAATGCACTACTGATTTGGAAATCAAAACCATGAACTTGCAATCATGGGTGCAATATATATATACACTCTCTCTTTCCTTTCCTGAGCGTCCAATAATACTATCCATATCACGTCCTCACCTTGTTGTTTTTTTGTTTTTTTGTTATTGTGTTTTTGAACTATATATATATATATATATATATATATTTAATCTTTTACTTGTTTCAGTCATTTGACTTGTCATGCTGGAGCACTGCTTTAACGGGTTTTGATCTCTGTTACCGAACCTCTAAGTTATGGGAACGTAAACACACCAACATCGATTGTCAAGTCATGGTGGTGGGGACAAACACGCACACACACACACACATGTATATATACGACGGACTTCTTTCAGTTTCTGTCTACCAAATTCACTCACAATGCTTTGGTTGGTCCAAGGCTACAGTAAAAGACACTTGCCCACAGTGAGACTGAACCTGGAACCATGTGGTTGGGAAGCAAGCTTCTTATCACACAGCCATGCCTGTGCCTTATGTGTATGTGTGTGTGTGTGTGTGTGTGTAATTTGTGCCTCCTTGTCTTGATATTGCATTATGTCACCATGAGGCATGCTGTGCCATTTGCTTCCACTTTTCCATGAAAAACATATCTGGTCATAGAAAATCTGCTTCAACAAATTCTGTAAGTGTGGGAAACTGGATCTTAAAATGATGATGATTAAATACACAAAGGGCTTCTTTCAGTTTCATTTACCAAATCTACTCATAAAACTTTGGTTGACCCAAGGTGATAGTAAAAGATACTTGCCCAAGGTGGCATGCAGTGGGATTGTACCCGAAACCTCTTTGTTGGGAAGAAAACATCTCAACCACATATGTACATATTCTCATGCATAATTGTTAACAATAAATTTTTTTTCATATATGTTTAATAGATGTCTGAAAAAAAAAACGTTTTTTCAGTTAATATCTGTTCATATCTAATTTCCACTAAAATCATTTTGATCTGTTTTCTCTATCTGTACACCCCATTATTATCTTCCTTCTAAAGTCCTCATGTACACATTATATCATCCATTTCCACTACATATCCGTACTATTGTGTCTTGCTTCTGTAAGTATTTTCTGATCTTTGTTATTTTAATATTCAATGTCTCTAGTCAAGTCCCTCCTTTTTAATAACCTCCATTCAATTTTGCTTTGTCCTTTCTACTTTATATTCTCTATTTCAGGGTTTGTGGTGACATTGAAATGGAAATTGCCAGTTCAAGAAATTTGTCAGTTTTTAAAACAAAACTAATGTTATCAAGTACACAAGTAACTATTGTTCATAACCATAAGTTGCAGCAAAATTAAAATCAAGTTTATAAACATATAATTCAGATTGGAGCCTGGTGTAGCCATCTGGTTTCACCAGTCCTCAGTCAAATCATCCAACCCATGCTAGCATGGAAAGCGGACATTAAACGACGATGATGAATTCAGTCACTTAAAATGTGAACAAAGCTTGATCCTAGTGACATGTGTACATTCGCAGAAACATCATATCACTTCAACATCTGTTATAAGACATTCATTCAGTCTAATCCCTTATTTAATTTGAGCAAAAAGTATTTCATATAAATTCAAGGATAACTATTTTAAAATCTATAAGTAAAGAAATTACTAAAAACAATTCTTTGTCTTTGCATAAAAATGTTCAGTGAGATATAAAAAAAAAAAAATTACCAATGCACAATCATGTGGTAAAACTTATCCTACATCAGCAATTTGACCAAGTATAAATGTATTCATACTGGTGAAAGGCCATACCACTGTGATATTTGTGGTAGAGAATTTTCTCAGTAAGGTCATTTGACTATGCACAAATATATTCACTTAGGTGAGAAACCATATCACTGTGATATCTGTGGAAAAACATTTTGGCATAATAGCGAATCAACTATTCTGAAACATATTCACACAAACATATCAATGTAGTATTTGTATGAAAACATTTTTCTGAAGTTCTAATTTGAATTAGACTCAACTACATTCATCAAAGAAAAAGGCCATACCTTTGTATTATCTCTAAGAGAGCATTTTTAGAAAGAGGGAATATGACTAATTATAAAGATACTCACATGGGTGAGAAACCATACCGTTGTGATATCGAAGAGAAAATTTTCTCTTTGTTAGCTAATCACAAACAAGTCAGAGATAAAGCATTCCACTGTGATATTTGTGGGAAAGGATTCTCTGACAACAGTGCATTAACTAGACATGTACGTGTGCACACTGGTGACAACCCATACCACTGTGATATCTGTGGGAAAACATTCTCTGGTAGCAGCACATTGAGTAGGCACATTCGCATGCACACTGGTGACAACCGATACCACTGTGATGTCTGTGGGAAAAGATTCTCTGACAATAGTGCATTAACTAGACATATACGAATGCACACTGGTGAGAAACCATACCACTGTGATATCTGTGGAAAATCATTTTCTGACAGTAATAGTTTAACTAAGCACATTCGTATGCACACTGGTGAGAAACCATACCCATGTGATATATGTGGAAAGAGATTCTTTGATGGAAGTGGATTAACGAAACACATACGTATGCATACTGGTGAGAAACCATACCACTGTGATATCTGTGGGAAAACATTCTCTCAGAATGGTCACTTAACTGAACATGTACGTATTCACACAGGTGAGAATCCATTTCACTGTGATATCTGTGGTAAATCCTTCTCTCGGAGTAGTCACTTAACTCTTCATGTACGTATTCATACTGGTGAGAGACCATACAATTGTACAGTCTGTGGGAAAAATTTCTCTGCATATAGTAGTTTAACTAGTCACAAGCAAGTTCACACAGGACATAAACCATTTTACTGTGATATCTGTGGAAAAACATTCTCTAACAGTAGTGGTTTAACTAACCATATACGCATACACACTGGTGACAACCCATACCACTGTGATATTTGTGGTAAAACATTCTCTGACAATAGTACATTAACTAGACACATACGCACACACACTGGTGAGAAACCATACCATTGTGATATTTGTGGTAAAACATTCTCTCAAAATGGTCATCTAACTCAACATGTACGTGTCCATACAGGTGAAAAACCATATCATTGTGATATCTGTGGTAAGACATTTTCTCAAAGAGGTCATTTAACAATTCATGTACGTGGCCATACAGGTGAGAGACCATATAGCTGTGATATTTGTGGTAAAACATATTCTGATAATCAAAGCTTAACTCGTCACAGGCCTGTCCACACAGGTGAGAAACCCTATCATTGTGACATCTGTGGTAAAACTTTCTCTGAGAATAGAATTTTAACTAATCATAAGAAAAAGTCACACGGAAGTCAAACCTTAGAACAATAGGATAACTTGGAAGACATTGTGTAAATTATTACTTCATGAAACTGGAAGGAATTCCTCTAGGACAGAATTTGGTGAAATATGATTGGATATTACAAGAAAATGGACAAAATTTTATTTTCTTTACCTCAATATTCTCTCTCTGAAAAACCTTTGCTGGAGATTATTTAAATTTTTTACTGTAATGAAAATGAGTTAAAGATTTACACTTTTGAATGTGACAATTTCTCTGGTAGAAAGTTAGCGTAAATAACAAATGAAGTATTGCAATGTTTTGTAATCAAACTTTATTTAAATGTGTGATCTTCTCAACAGATTAACTTTTATAACTAGTCTGGTTGTGGAAATATCAGTATTGTGATACTGTGAACAGTCAACAATTGTGTTTTGCATCTGAAGTACTTGTTTGTCTTTGAATTGATGTTTCAATACAAGCAGATTCGTCCATTCAACTTTCATTTCTAGTAGTTTTGTTTGTAAAAATAAAATGGTATGTGTGTGCAGGCAGCTTTTGAGAGTCATCATGTTGTACTCTCATATTCCTTAGACTTTCAAATGTTTGAAGTGTATGAAAATTTGCCTGTAATATAGATAAGCTTATTTCATTGTTTCTGCAATAGTGAGTTTGTGTCTTTGGGAGGTGATTGATCTGATCTTTTCAAGGCTGGAAAACACTTCAGCATCCAATAACTATTAACCCTCAACAAAGGTCAGGTACAACCTACAATGAAGTATTGCTGCAACACAAATATATCCAAGAGTACATCTAAAGAAATGCGTCTCAACTGATTGGCGTATAGTCATTCACTAAGATGTTCTAAACTCCAGTCTATAGATGAGCTTTGTCCCTTTTCTATGCATGTCTGCAGGTCCCATTCCTTCTTCTCTTCTTCTTTGGCAGTCCATCTTGACAAATGATGACGTTGTCTTTGATCCTTAGGGGTTGTCTTGATGGCGTTGGCAGGCCCTCTCATGGCCGAAAAGGCCGATTCTAGAGGCACATGTCCGATTACACTGAGAACAGCGAAGAGGGCTCCAACGAAGATGAGCTCATCTAGGATTTTGCTGACATTCCTTGAGCTGTTTCTGATTTTCCTTGTGAAGTCTAGTCCGCTCATCCTCAAAATGCTGCGTACCAGTTTTGACCATACCCCTCCAGGTAGTACGGTCTGTGGCCAGTGTTTCAATTTTACCAGGGAGGATGTTGCAGAGCTTCAGGGATTTCTTGAGATAATCTTTACATCGCTTCTTTGGACCTCCATGCGGTCAGTTACCCTCTGCTAACTTCTCGAAAAGGACAATCTTGGGTATACGGTTTTCTGGAATCCTGATAACATGCCCCACCCAGTGCAGTTGATGTTCGAGGATCATGCTGGTCAATTTTGCTCATCTCAGGATCTCCATATGTGGGATCTTGTCCTTCCAGGTCAGATGAAGAATTCGCTGGAGACAGCGGATGTGAAAGAATTTGAGGAGTTTGACATGATGAATATAGTGTCCAGGTTTCTGAGGCATACAGAAGCATGGAAACCACAACAAATAAACCACAATAAACCTCGATTTTCGTGGAGAGATTCAGATCAGGATTAAGGAAGACCCTATCCTTGAGACATCCAAAAGCGGAGAAGGCAAGGTGGATGCGATTCTGAATTTTGTGGTCAATGATCCCATTGCTTGAGATGATGCTACCCAAATAGGTGAATTTCTCGGTGTTCTTTAGCTGGTTGTCTTGGATCGAAAGAGTCATGGGGTAAACCATTTTTGGAGCATTGAAGGATCTCTGTTTTCTTGGTGTTGACCTGGAGTCCAGCCCGATGATAGGTGTTGCACACAACATTTAGGTTCTGCTGAAGGCTGGCTGGTTCATTGGTGATCTTGAAAAAGGCCACGATTCTCAGGATCATACAGTTTCGTGGTGTTTAGTCGTTTTGATGCTGTCGACTAGGGGGTTGAATGTTGATTCTAAGCTTGGAGCGGATAAGATTGTGGTTCGACCAGCAATCTGCTCCATGCACTGCGCGAGTATGGAGGACATCACCCATGTCTTGACAACGGATAATGATGTAGTCTAGATGCCACTTTTTGGAATGCGGGTGCATCCATGATGTTTTGTAAATGTCCCGCTTTTTAAAGAGGGTGTTAGTGATGCACAGGTCATACTCAGAGCAGAAAGTGAGTAGTCTCTGTCCATTAGCGTTCATTTTCCCTGTGCCGTGAAGACGGCATTGTCACACCCAACACGGGAGTGGAAGTCACCCATGAGTACGATCTTGTCTGATCGGGAGATGTTCTGAAACGCAGTATGCAGAGAATCATAGAAGGCGTCTTTTACCTCTTCATCAGAGTCAAGAGTTGGTCCATAAACGCTGAGAATTGTTAGAAAGCGTTTGTTTGAAAGTAGGATTTTGATTGTCATTAGGCACTCGCTGATACAGGAGGATACTCCAGGAATTTTCTGCAATAGGCTGTTCTTTATTGCGAAACCAACCCCATGCAAATGGGGCATCCCAGAGGGATGTCCTTTCCAGAAGAAGGTGTATCCACCAGCTTCTTCAGTGAGGGAACCCTCATCAGGGAAACGAGTCTCACTGAGTGCAGCAATGTCGACATTGTAGCGCTTGAGTTCAGTGGCTACAATAGCAGTGCGTCGTGGGGGTCATCGAGTGTCCGGCTCATCATGTGAAACATCATCAAGGAGGGTGTGAACATTCCAACATGCAAAGATAAGTTTGTCGTAGTTCGCCTTTATAGCCAGCTTGCATGGCATCACCTTCAACCACCTTCACTAGGAACAGATCTGCTGTTGGGGACTTGCAATGCCAGAGCCACATTTTCAGGATTCGGGCTCTAAGTATATATATAAAAGTAAAAATATATACACACACACACATATATATATATATATATATATATATATATATATATATATACATATAAAAAAAATAGAAATAAAAGAATTATTAAAAAAAAGGTGCCATGTGTGAATAAGAATTATATATAAATAATATTGTATAAAGAAAAGCAAAAGATATGCAATTAAAAGACATAAAATAATATATATATATATATATAAAGAGAGAGAGAGTAAAAATATACATATACACACATAAAAAAAAAAGGTGTATACATATTTACAGACATTTTGTTGGATGGCCGTTGACTATTCAGGAGTTCATCCTCCCTTTGAGAGGTTTTATTTTTCATCCTGCAGGGTGTCCAACAACACCCTGCTCACCAAGCAAGCCTGGTGGGGTTGCCAGTTTAGTCACCGATGACCCGACCATGCGATAGGTTGTACTGGATTACATGTTACCAGTAGCTCTCAAGAGCGTCCTGATATTCCACCCAGTATGTGTAGATCTTTTTTTTCCTGCTCATATTTTTGCAACTGTTTAATGTTGACATGTTAACAATGTCAATTTCACCAGTCTCTATGAGCCTGCAGAAGCTGTATACATAGCGTTTACCTCCAGACCAAACTAATAATGTAAAAGCCGGATTTTAATTGAAATACACACTCTTTCAGGTTATTGCATTCAAAATGTAAAATAATTGAAAAAAAAAATTATTTTTGATTGAGAAGAAAGCCATAACTTGGAAAAGGGGAATATGGCTGTTGAAAAATGTCTCTCAATAGAATTAGAAACTTGTATTTAGATTGAAAATTATAGAATAACTGACTACTAAACAGTGATAACAGATCTAATGCTGCAAGCTAATTATTTATTCTATAATTAGAGTAGGGTCCCCAGATTAACAATTTAAAACATTATGATGAAATAGTGAAGTAAATAAGGGTTATTAAAGAAGTGACAGTTTTGGTTGGATTAGAATGAAAGTAACGGAGGAATATATAGAGACAAGGCTGGATGATAGACGTCAGATGTAGCTTGCTGGTAGAAGGAATGACAGTTTGTAAGTATTTTACATCAAATGAATGATGAGTGAAGTGCTTAAAATTGTAAAAGAATGTATTAATGTGAACTACAATGTCATTGGAGGAAAAGTGTATTTAGAATGGTGCTGCTGAACATAGAGTGTGAATGAATTAGGTTAATTATAGCTATCGTAGAATCAGTTGAGGGTCCAGTTGTGGTGGTCAATGTAGAGGTGATCAGTAAACAACTAGAGAGTTTGCAATAGGGTGGACTCTGCTAAAAGGTGTCAGGTGGTGTTGGACTAAGTCTATCATCTAAGGAGGCTATGGTGGGATTTGAACTCAGAAAGCAAAGAGCCAAAACAAATACTGTAAAGCATCTGGTTCAATGTTCTTATAGTTTTGCTAATCTACCACTCTAGATTGGCATCTCCTTTCCATCCTGAAAGGATTAAAGATGAAGTGACCATGGCAAGATTTGAATACAGATGTGTGTGGGTGTGTGCCAAGAGAGTTTGTTGGAGATTTGGCTGTTATTTCGGTACTCCTATTTTATGAAGCATATACTCATTTACTTGTTTCAGTCATTTGACTGCGGCCATGCTGGAGCACCACCTTTAGTCGAGCAAATCGACCCCAGGACTTATTCTTTGTTAGCCTAGTACTTATTCTATCGGTCTCTTTTGCCGAACCACTAAGTTACGGGGACGTAAACACACCAGCATCGGTTGTCAAGCAAAGATGGGGGGACAAACACAGACACACAAACGTATACACACACACATATATATATATATATATATATATATATATATATACGACAGGCTTCTTTCAGTTTCCGTCTATCAAATCTACTCACAAGGCTTTGGTCGGCCCGAGGCTATAGTAGAAGACACTTGCCCAAGGTGCCACGCAGTAGGACTGAACCCAGAACCATGTGGTTGGTAAGCAAGCTACCGACCAAAAAATTTCAATAAAAAATATGTGCAAAAAAGAGTTTGTGTGAGATTTGCCTGTTATTTCTAGCGTATGGATAGACTGCTTGAAGGCTTATTTAATGTCCGAGAGTGAGTGGGTTACGTCTCCACCATGTGCGCCCAATTTTGATTTCAAAGTATTTAATAAGTTATTTGGAAATCATGAAGTGAAACAAACGATGGATCTTTCTGATTTGGCAGGCGCCACTTGTTTTCTTAATGAAACACTTTCAAACTTGGGACACTGGTAGAATGTGTCATATAAAACATCTTTTACTCTTAGTGTTATTGAGAAAATTTTATCTATTTAAAGTTATTTCATGTTAAAATTGTCGTATTTCGGTAATTTCAACCAATCACTGACGTCTATTGAAGTGAAAACAATTACTGCTGTGGAATGTAAACAACAGGTTCTAGCGGTGTAATGGGATCTTTTCCCTTGAATAAAAGTAGTGTCGTTGTTTGTCAACAACAACTATCGACGACACTGTTATTTATGACATCGTTCGTGCGTTTGTACTGGTTTTACCTTTACGGTTTTAGGGTTCGGGTTTTAGAGTTAGGGTTAGGTTTATGAGTATTTTTTCCAAACCCTAAAGCTAAAACCAGTACAAATGCACGAACGATGTCATAAATAACAGTACCGCCGATGGCGCGATTCTGCCGTTTGGGATCTTTCTGATAACATTCTACCAGTGTTCCAAGTTTGAAAGTGTTTTGTTAAGAAAACAAGTGGCGCCCGCCAAATCAGAAAGATCCGAATCATAATCTCTGTATTTTCCCACATATTTAAAAAAAAAAAAAAAAAAAAAAAATTCTGATAAACGTCAAAAATGAAGGAATGGGTGGAGGTGGGGGATTGAAATTTTGAAATGCCAATTTTTGCCAATTTTTTTTCCAAATTCGCAATCTCCGTACCCGAAAACAGGGGTTTCTGTGAATAAAAAAAAATAAAAGGGGAGGGGTACAAAAAGAAGTCTTTCCTCAACATAATTTACGGAATACTTCTTGGGCGTCCAACAACCAAATCACTGAGGCTACATTAATTCTCCAGGCCACACCTGCCTGTATCTCTCATTTTGTGACATTATGCGACAAAACAGAACTCCTGTCTCTCATTTGCATTGGGAATAGCAATTAAGGTAAATTTTCAGATTAACACCCGCACGATTTTCACTAGGGTGTTAGGGTGGGAATTCCGTCCCTAACCCTTAACACCCTAGTGAAAATCGTGCGGGTGTTTATCTGAAAATTAACTGCAATTAATTCTCTAATTAAACACACACTAATCAAGGCTGAGATTAATTATCAAGTTACTATCATCTCATGCTAAGTGGAGACCAACATGTCAAAGAATAGATCCAATATTTCCTCTGCGTGTCGTAAAAGACGGACTTAAAGAAGTTGAGGATTTGCACTCCGACTTCGTAAAACCATCACTAGCAACGCCTACTTAACAGATCCATAAGTTGGAGGGTTGTCGCCTGGAATTGGGAATCATAAACTGCGACGCGCTATTGCAGCGCATTCCTCCATACTATTACTGTTTATTTTCCTCTAAAAACGTAACCTTTCTCTTCACAACCAACCCCTAATTTCCAGCATGCGCACGTCCACATCTTCACACACATTACATCTAGCCCTCTCTTTTTGCTCTATTCACACCATCCACACTTCAGGACACCACACTCAACATGCACACACATTTCTTTAATCTTTATAGTCAGTCAGTTACTTATCTTCCTCAGCTTTTCGCTCTTTTGGATGCAAAACAGTGTTCTCCACACTTCCGCTCTGCAATTTGTCATTCTGCTTCAATTTCATAAGATCACTTAATGCTATTCTCCTTTTCTGTTCTCTCTCTTCTATTTTTGATGAATTATTTTTTGCTTCTTCCTCGCAATGTAATGAAATTCTCTCAACTCCACTTCGTTGTTTTCTTTCTTTTCCTGACTATGCTTGTATATTCTGATGCATTCTACCTGGATTACAACTGGGTTTATCTTATTAAAGTATATAACTAAGTTTTATGTTATCAACCAAGTTTATTTATTGAACCTATATATATATCAGTGTAAATACTCAGAGATCTGTTCACCTTTTTTATATTATGACATCAAATTGTGGGAAAATACAGAATGAATGATATCAGTAAGTTGATCTATTGTCAGTAGCTAATTATTGAATATGATGTTTTAGTATTTCTAGGGCAAACATCTGTTGTAACAACCCACAATATGATGTATTGATAGTAAGTGTTATTTTACATTTATGTTTAATCGCTGTTTGAAAGTTAAAATATCAGCAATGTTTAGTTTTTGAAACTATTTACTAAAACTAAATATACGATAGCTCTTTGTTTATTAATTGTCACAGTGTTCTCTATTGAGAATCTTATTTTAATAAAATCAGTTTGTAGAGAGCCTTGATATATTTTGAACATTCAGAGAAGTTTGTTTCGACACGGTCTCTATAAATATATAGGTTTATCTCGTGTTCCATGTGTTTATTTACAATTCACTTTAATAAAATATAAAATCCTCCAAGAACAGTGCAAACGTGCTAGACATCATATTGTTAAATATTTAGATAAATATTGTTAAAAATAAGTAATGTTAGCTCCGTTCTAAATTTTCACCTTGTCTGTAAAAATCTCTGATCAGAGGCATTTAATAAACTTGATATAGAAAATAAATGTATGAATAAATAAACTAATATGTAATTATATTTTGTAAATTTTAACAATCATCTCATGTATATTGCTGAATATGTGCATTTTTAATTGGTTCTGTTGTAAAACTCCTGAGTATAATATATAAAGACTTGCAGGACCCATGTTTTCTTCATACCTCTTTTTAGCATCTACCGAAATATATTTGTTGGACATAGCTGCACAAGTGAGGCCTTCCTCATAACATTTTGAAAAATTGATATATTTTTAATGAAACTTTGCGCAAATACCTTTCATATGGTTTAGATTACGATTATATCGGAATTTAATATAAGAAAAGAAAAACTGATCGGGGGAGCAGATATTTCACACATCCTGACTTTGTTTCCTCATACGTTCTGATGATGTATATTCCAATTATGTTTTAAAAAATATGATTATGTAGATTACGATTTGTGTAAAAAAATTACTTTTGGGGACTGTTCCTCCCTTTCCCTTCTGGAGTTCGCTACATGAATATTTTCTAATAAAATGAAAATTTCCAGAAATACCGTCATAATTTGAAAAATAAAATTATCAGAGGTGAATTTATTGGTAAGGCGATTTAGTATGCTATGGGTCTTGACGTTTTCATTTTTTCTTTTTAATATTCATTCAACATATTCCAAAAGGGAAAAGGTAGAATACTCCTCAAAAAAAATTTTTTTTTTGTTTCAACATATTTGTAATCATCATCAAAACATATGAGGAAATAAAAGTCAGGACATGTAAATTATCTGAAACTCTTCTAACCACCCATGAAAAAAAATTCGCAACAAATTCTAATATAGTCGTAATCTACACCATCTGAAACGTATTTGTAGAACATATTGAAAAATAGATATGAGGAAACAAAGTCAGGGGGCGGGGCACACCTGTGTAAATACGCCTTTTGTTGTGAACACTTTTATTATTGTACACATCACGGTAAATTTTCAGATTAACACCCGCACGATTTTCACTAGGGTGTTAGGGTAAGGGACGGAATTCCCTAACCCTAAAACCGTAACCCTAACACCCTAGTGAAAATCATGCAAGTGTTAATCTGAAAATTTACCCACATCACAACCTGTATCATATATTCCATCAGAGGTTTTTCATCTATCTGTCACTATACTGATAATGTCTTCTAATGTTTCTCGTTTTCTGTTATTTTACCTTCACCATTCAACATTTCCCTGACCACCACTCCTCTTTATAATATCAAAGGTTCAATGTCTCCTATAGTCCTTTCTATCAATTTCAAGCGGTGTTCAACAAATGTTGATAGTGAAATCAGAAACGCTGTTCACGGACGTCATTATATAAAGTTCGTTGATTAAAGGGACATAATAATGACGACGAAATGTTGCAACAGCTTTGCTTTTCAAAATAACTTTTAACATCTTTTGTAGAGAGTGGTGGGGAATAAAAGAAACCAATTAAATTTGCTCAGCATCCGCACCTTACAATTACGTTATTACATAGATATATGTAACAATCAGTAAATCAATAAAACTATTTCAAGTTGAAAATCAAATGTCACTTCACACCGACAATGTATGGATATACATGTAATCAAATGGTCGATATTTCTATCACAGTGTTGATTGTGTTATTGCTGAAAAGCAACAAATCCTCTTAAAGTAGCTGACTAGTTTCTGATCTGGAATTTAGATGATTTATTTCATGTCTTCTCTTTCCCTGTTATTCTTTCATTCAATCTAGTCAAGCCCCATTTCTCTAATAACATCCATGTTAGCTTTTCATTGTCCTTTTATACCTTATATTCTTTATTTCAGGTTTTCTGGTGACATTGAAATGGTAACGATAGATTCCTTTTATTTAAAAGAAATCTGTCCGGTTTTGAAGACAGAAGATATACATTATGACATGAAGTACACAAGTGGCTGTTCTTTATAACCTCAAATAAGTGACTTTGAAATATAATTTAAGGCTGTAAACATATTGCAACTGAGACATGAAGCATGGTAACATACAGAATCTGTCATGTGTAGGTGTACAGAATAAATCACATCACAAAAACATCAAGAAGAAAGTATTCACATAATCTAAAGCCTTATTTAAACAAAAATTACTTCATACCAGATCAAAATTTTTATAATTCATAATAGAACACTTCATACCAACTCAAACCTATTAGGATTCACAGTACATCAGTTGCTAAAAACAGCTGTCTCTGTAAAAATGTTCAGAAATACAAAGCTTGCCAATGCATAATCTTGCCATAATTTTCTCTGACAACAATAATTTGGCCAAGCATAAATGTGTTCATACTGGTGAAAAGCCAAACTACTGTGATATCTATGGTAGAACAATTACACAGTAAGGTATTTGACTAAATCCAAATATATTCATTCAGGTGAGAAATCATCACTGAAATCTGTGAGAAAAGTTTCTTGCAGAAAGGTAAATTAACTGTATACACACACACACATACATACATATATATATATATATATATATATATATATATAAGAAAAGTTATCAGCATGGTATGCAGAAATATTTTCTGAAGGAGGTAAAATGACTAATCACAAACGTACTCACACAGGTGAGAAACCATATCACTGTGATATATGTGGGAAAACATTCTCTGTCTGTAATAGTCTGACTCAACACAAACAGGTTCACATAAGACAGAAGTCATTCCCTTGTGATACCTGTGGAAAAACATTTTCTGGTAACAGTGCATTGACAAGACATGTACGCATGCACACTGGTGATAATCCACACCACTGTGATATCTGTGGAAAAAAATTTTGTGACAGTAATAGATTAACTAGACACATACGCATGCACACTGGAGAAAAACCATACAACTGTGATATTTGTGGAAAGAGTTTCTCTGACAGAAGTGGTTTAACTCAACACATACGTGTACACACTGGAGAAAAGCCATACCATTGTGATATTTGTGGTAAAACATTCTCTGGCAATAGTTCATTAACTAAGCATATACGTGTGCACACTGGTGACAACCCATACTACTGTGAAATCTGTGGTAAAACGTTTTCTGACAATAGTCATTTAACTCAACATGTACGCATACACACTGGTGAGAAGCCATACCACTGTGATATCTGTGGGAAAACATTCTCTCAGAATGGTCATTTAACTCAACATGTACGTATTCACACAGGTGAGAATCCATTTCACTGTGATACCTGTGGTAAATCCTTCTCTCAGAGAGGTCATTTAACACTTCATATACGTGGTCACACAGGTGAAAGACCATACACTTGTGATATTTGTGGCAAATCATATGCTGACAATCAGAATTTAAACCGTCACAAACCTGTACACACTGGTGTAAAACCATATCATTGTGATATTTGTGGTAAAACTTACTCTGAGAATAGGAGTTTGAGACATCATAAAAAAAAGGCCCATGGACAAGTAACAGTAAAAGAATAGAATCATTTTGAAAAACTTCATAAATTCACAAGCAAATTTCTATGAGGCATAATACAATGAAATTTTTGGGGAACATTACAGAAAGTGGATAAGAACTATGTTTTCATAACAATGTTTGTCTCTAACAAACATAAACTACATACTTTTTAAAAACTTCTTTCCAGAATGTTCAACATGGCAATGGAACGGAATATAGACTTACATGTCATTTTGACCTAATTTGGCTAAAACATTGTAAATATGAAACAGTTTAATGTTTTATAAAAGGAAATTTACATAAACGTATAGACCTCTCTATGAGATTATTAAAGATCAAAAATATATATTTTTAAATTATTAACTTTAATATCCACTCTGTTTACACAGACATTTGTCATAATTTTAATGCTATGAACTGTTCTATTTTGTGATTGATATATTTTTCTGTCTTTCAAGTAAAGTTGCAATAATCTATAAAAACTATTACACCGTTTCTTTCTATTAGAAGTATTTGGAAGTAGGATGATTTGATATAAATGCTTTACCTTAAATAAAACTAGTTATTTTGTACAGTATGGCATTCAAAATGTCAAAAACTATTAAAAGAGAGGCAAGCCTTCGTTAGTAAAAGCACACACACATACACAGGGTGCTTAGCTAAATTTGATGATTTTTTTATGTCACCTTTTTTTTTTCAGGAACAGCTTGATGAATTTGTAAACAATCAACAGCACTGGAAAGCATTAACATTAAAGTTGTTAAGAAAAAGTTAGCTGACATGGGAGATTGGAAGCCATCTGAATATTGAAAAAGAGTTACATGTATCATAATGATTTGCACCAGGTATCAAAATGCCAGCATCATAACTGCTGCTCAGTGCTCTGTAAAAGTTGTAAGACCTGGACAGCTGCAACAGAGGCTACAAAGCCATGGCCAGCAAGAAGGGACACAGCAGACGTTCTAATTGCATCTACACACTGGAATTCATACCCACATATTTGATCAGGGCTTTAGGCTCATTTCAGATGGCTATGTGAAGCTGCTGGAAGGCCATGTGTGTGGCAGCAGGATTCAGCTCTTTGTTATACCTTCAGAAAGAGTCAAAAGTGGTTGTCAGAGAATTTCTATGACTTTATCAGCCCCAACTTCTCGCCTCCTAATTCTCTAATTGTAATCCCATGGAATACTTTGTGTGGGGTATGGTCGAGAAAGACACCAACTGCTCTGCCTACAATACCACAGCTGAACTGGTGGCTAAGATCAAGGAGGTATTTAAAGATCTTCCCAGAGACACTGAGCAATACGTACACCAGGTTCCAGAGCCATCTTGTGGCTGCTGTGATAGAAACTGAGGATGGCTACTTTGAGTAAACTGTCACCTTCCAACCATTATCTAGTTGTTATTTTTTAAAGTACTTTTATTTTTTTTGACAGAATATTGTTTTCTTTTCCTTTCATGCAAGCTGTCAAATTTTGCTCCAGCACATCATCATTTAAAATCCGTCTTCCATGCTGCTCCCTTCACACTCTAATGGAGCATGCCTTTCTGTCCCCTTTGTACTGCTTATACTTACAGGCAGATCCCAATGTATCTTCAACACCATCTATTCCCCTCCCCCTCTCTCAATCTGACTGTCTCTATCTTTCTCTCTATCTCTTCTTCATGGTAAGACTCTTATCTTTGTCCTATTATTCTCTAACCTTTCACTCCCTCTCCCTGCTAATAAGTATTCATCTTGCAAGTTACTTGGTGCCTCTACTGGTGTTGGTACTACATAAAAAGTACCAGTGCCGGTGCCACATAAAAAGCACCCTGTACACTGTAAAATGGTTGACATAGAAACCATGCCAAAGCAGGAGATAGAAAAGCCTTCTTTTTTCTGTTGAGGGCTTATATGCCCCTTTATTAGACTATTTTCCTTTGTCATTGCACGCTGACCGCCATAAGCTTTAAGCTTATATAAAAATACCATTATTATTATTTATAGGATTGTAAAAATGGTGCCATATAAAAAATATTTGTACCGGAAGGATATATATATTGGATAGGAAAGCCTTCTTTTTTCAGTCGAGGACTTATATGCCCCTTTATCAGACTATCTTCCTTGGTCATTGCACACTGATTGCCATAAGTTCTAAGATTATATAAAAATACCATTATTATTATTTACAGGATTTTTAAAATGGCATTGTATAAAAAACCATTCACACTGGAAGGATATATATATATATATGTCATCACACACAAATGCACACACACTTATAATGTTGCCATAAGCAAGATGCAGAGTCAGTAAACTAGTTCAGAATATTATGTATATTTAGACTCAAAGTTCATTGTGGTAATTACAATGGAATTTACATCTAGTTACATGTCAGAGTTCCCTGTATGTTGATAACCTGGACCTCGTTCATTTTTTTTGAGTCAGAAACAACATCAAGATGAGTATCCTTGTTGACCTAAAATCACCACTGATGTATCTAGACCTGGTAACTATGTGGACCTGTGGGTTTAAAATAATTAAATTCAGAGTATTACTAATATGTGTAGAGTAGAAATAGTAGAAATCTTGTTAAGAAGCTAATTAAATTTACTTACAATTTGGTTATAAAAGTCATTAGTCTCATCCACATGATTATGATAAAAAATTAAAAGAACTAGAGAAGATCAAATGTTCATCCTGAGCCATAGGCTCATAAAACTGGTTCCTTGGATTGTGTGGCATATATATATATCCCCTCCATCTCTAAACAAGATGCTGGTCCATTGCTGGATTACTCATTTTTGCCAGCTGAGTGGACTGGAGCAATGTGAAATTAAATATTTTGCTCAGCACATCACCTGGTCCATAAATCAAAACCTCAATCTTACCATCATGAATTCAGCATTCTAACCACTACATTTATTCACATTGCATGTGATAACTCACTAGTATATTATAGCTTCTTTTTATTTCTTTGCTATATAGCATCCTCTGCTCTTCTGAACTGCCAAACATCGTTTCAGTCACTCAAACCACCCTGTATCTCACACAAAAACTTGTATTAAAAAAAATTATATCTAGAACTCCTTCCCTGCCCATGTTTTCCCTTCAGACATCAACCAGTAATAATTCAAACTGAACAAAAAAGCTTATATACATTTATATATTAGTTGACACAGTTTATTAGTAAATATGTCGTGTACACTTGAGTGAAATTCCTCTCCTCTCTATTATATATACATACGAATGTAGTAGATAACCGCTAGCATTTGACCACATTTTGGACCCTGTTGTGTCCACTACTCTGATTGGTCGGTATTGACACAATTTGTCTCTTGCTCTATCGCGTGCCAATATGCAACCCAACCAACCGCAGCCTTCAAATAAGGTCACGTATGACAAGCCTGTTTTCTACATCAGCTGAGCCCACAACTCCTTATAAAAAAACCTAACTTTTCCTCATCTCGATGTCTTTGGTTTCAGGCATTTTAAAGTCTAACCACTGACCACAGAAGACACCGCCATTTCCAGCGACAACACAACAGCAGCCACATGGAGACTCATCAACTTTGTCCAGCAGCATTCAGTGACCTCCATCTCCGTCGCCACCATTTGTCCTAATGTCAACATCTTTCTACATACGCATACATCTTCTTATGATGGCTTGCCAATTATTCTGTAAATATGACGCACACACAATCACACATGTTAACATATCAATAAATCTCTTAAACGTTCTACCCAGTTGTGTCTCTTATTTCCCTCTGGCACATATATGCATTGTTCTATTTATATTTATTGTATCGACCGTGTGGTGTACTAAGGAGCCATTCTCATCACCTCACTTCGCACAGACATCACAAATCAGTGACCCGTTCCAGCTTCTTGAAACTACAAAACAATTATAATGGGAGAAGAAGAGGGAGATACTCCACAGGTATCTAAACCTTCATGTCCATTATAAATATATACCGACACTGGTTACTGTGAAGAGATTCATTAAGACTGAAACCAGTCACTTTGTTTTCAAAGGGTGTGTCCACATTGTAAATTATATCAATATCTGACTAAATACAATAATATGTTTTAGTGTTCTGACTTGGACTTTTGAAAATCTGACAACTCAGCTGATCAAGTCAAAATATATGTTGGAACAGATTTGAAATGGTCGTTTATGCTACCAGAAAAGGAAAATAGTTTCTGATTTAAGTACAAAGTCAAATATTTTGAGATGATAGGTCAGTCAGTACCATTGAACTTAACTGGTACTTTATTTTATCAAACTTGGGCAGATGACAGGCAATATAACCTCAGCAGGATTTGATCTCAGAATGTAAAGAGTTGAAACAAATACCACAATGCATTTTTTTAAGATTCCCTTACAATTTCACCAATTTGTCAACTTTTGGAAAAAGTAAAGTAATATTAATTAGTGACAGACATTGTTTCTCCTGTCCTTGCTTTCGTACAGCAAGCAAAATGTAAATATAGTCTTTTACACACTAACACAGTGCGAAAGTATGAGATACATCTCGGTCATAGATAACCAAACAAACAGTTGTATATAAACTTGGTTTTTATTTAATGCCATTTTTGTTGCTATGTTTATAAGACTTGTCAGTCTGCCTCATGGTCCTGGTGGACAAAATGGAAAGGTATTGCCCAGGAGGATGGTGAGGAAGATGCACTAGAACAGCCACTCTGACTAACAAAGTTTGCATTTGTTGATAGCCATCTCTGCCCAAGAGCTGTGAGCAGGGATGTAGGCTGGGGGTCTCCACACCCACAGGTTGGACTACAAATCAGTTAGAGAGTGGTCGATAGCTTACTCTTCTCAGCTTGATGAGCAGCGAAACCTGGGCTGGCAAACAAACACACCAGATTGTCAACGCCCATGATGGAGTACTGCCCTAAATGGTTAAGTTGACCAAATTGACCCCAGTTCTTATTTTCTAAGTCTAGTTAGTATTTTATTGGTGTGACACTGCTAGATTATAGAGACATAAACAAACCTAAATGGCTGACACACATATACATATACAATGGCCTTCTGCATCTGTCAAATTCACTCACAAAGAATTGATCAACTTGCTCTGTTTTCTTGTATGTGCATCCATTTTGATAAAAATATTATTTGAATGATGACATCGTTCATGTAGCTAATACACAAAAATAGAATTTTTCCTAACAAAGGAAGATAAAAGAGAGAGAAAAAGAACTAAATAAAAATCAAAGAGAAGAAAGTTAAAAATAGAGACGTATCTATTTTTACGAAAGCGCGGCTGATGATTTGATGAATTAAGTTGGCATTAAAGTATGCCGCGTAGATTCTGTGAAAATAAAGTTGGTTGACTGCACATAAACTGAGTATCTCTATCTCTCTAAATATATATATATATAAGCATACACTCACAGATCAGACCATCACTCGGTGTTACGGCACAACATAATGAGAAAAAAGAAAATAAGTCTTTTTTTTTACGAAAATACGGCTGAAGATTTGATGAACTAGGTTTGCATTAAAGTTTATTGCTAAGGTTCTGTGAAATCAGTGGAATTGCTTGACTAGACATATAGTGAGTATATTATATCTCTACATATCTCCATATATCTGATTATCTCACCAAATACAGAGAAAACATTAAGTTGATGCTTTGTCAGTTGTTAATTATTTTAATATTTCTAGTACAAGAAACTTCTCTGTTGTAATAATCCATATTATGATCTATTGGTAGTCAGGTGTTATTTACATTCAGGCTTAATCTCGATTGAATTTAAATACTAACAGCATTCAGTTTCAGAAACTATGTGCCAAACATTAAGCATGGCAACTTTCAAGTATCATTTGTGACAGATTGTCATAATTAATAACAAATCCTGTTTTTTCTCTGTTGTCATTGAATCTCTTTTCAACCATATCAGTTTGTTCTGGATCCCGGTATGTTTTGTTCATCCAAAGTGTTTTGTGTTTTGACGAGGCATCTATCTGTATATGTTTAAATATTTACGTTTATCTTGTGTTCAATGTGGATATTTTAGTTTCAATTTAACGATATAGAAGAACTTTAAACAACAATAGAAACATTGTATTCAACTTAAAATATTAATAAACAATGGTAAAAAATTTTTGAACAGAAACTTATTGTAAACAATTGCAGCGTGGAAGGTGTTTATAAGCCATTTAAAATAACACACAAAAGCCGTCAGATTCACTTCAACATTTAAATTTAATTTGTCAAAATATTTTCCTCGCTCTGAGACCGCGACCTGTTCACTGACAAAATTGTGTTGCATCTCAGTGAACTGCATTGTCAGTGAACAGGTCGCGGTCTCAAAGCGACGAAAATATTTTGACAAATTAAATTTAAATGTTGAAGTGAATCTGACGGCTTTTGTGTGTTATTTTAAATGGCTTATAAACACCTTCCACGCTGCAATTGTTTTTGTTCCAGTACACGATCTCAGATCAGGTCACTTGCTATGCAAGTACATCTCCGTAATTTATTGTAAATTTTCTTTATATAGTTTGCAGCTTCATGTACCAATTTCTAATGAGACTTAATATGTTAATAGACAATGTTAATGAAAATGCATTATTTAGCATCCATCTCTGGTGGATTGCTTTTAATGTCTTCTGTCATAAAATATTCTGTGTTCCCTAAGTTCCTTACTGTCTTTTAGCTCCCATCCAATTTTATTGTGAACAACAGAATCTTTGTAATTAGATTTCCGTCCCTATCCCGAGGGTGTGTGTTCAAATTTCTTTTATATCCCCGGTAACCACCTTACAGCTTCACTCCATTAAAGTCCCAATGCCATGTACATCGCTGTATTGTTGTTGCCTAGTTTTGATGGGTATGTTTTCTTTAGTAAATTGATGGTGTCCCCGAGTTACCTATTTATATTATAGTCCACTCACACAAAATAAATAAATAAAAATTTTATCAGTTTTTCTACGTCTGTATACTTCATTATTACCTCATCTATGCATCATCCATTTACACACTATTGTGTCTCACCTTCACAGTATTTTCTGTATTTTTTATTGTAACATTGTTATTGTTCTGGTCTAGTCCCCACTCTCTTCAAATCATCATCATCGTTTAACGTCCGCTTTCCATGCTAGCATGGGTTGGACGATTTGACTGAGGACTGGTGAACCAGATGGCTACACCAGGCTCCAATCTGATTTGGCAGAGTTTCTACAGCTGGGTGCTTTTACGTACCACCGGCACGAAGGCCAGTCAGGCGGTACTGGCAAAGGCCACGCTCAAAATGGTGTATTTTACGTGCCACCTGCACAGGAGCCAGTCTAGGGGCACTGTGTTAAATTTTCATTGCTTTTTTTTTCAACCTTCTATGTGGATGACAACACTGTTTGTTATTTATATGTGTATACTCCCACAAAAAGAATTCTTGATTTCTTTCTACATCTGTGTGTCTCATTATTTCCTTTCAAAAGTTCTTGTCCATACATCACATCATAACTGATGTTATGTATGGATATCCTTAATATTGTTTTTCTGCTCTTCCCCTTTTATTCTCTCATTCAATCTAGTCAAGCCCTATTTCTCTAATAACTGTCATTTACATTGTCCTTTTTACCTTATATTTTTTATTTCAGGTTTTGTGGTGACAATGAGATGGTATTGTGGAATTCAGTATATTTAAGGAACTTTACCAGATTTTGAAGAAAGAAAACTGGTATTATGAAGAATAGATTACAAGTAACACATCTATAACATCTTGAGGAAGTTGCATTAATGTTTGAATTAAGATTATAAGCACATTGTGATAGAGATATGTAACATGATCGAGCTAAATCAGAATCTAGTTGCTACACAGATACAAATTTTGTCTTTTGTATACCAGTAAAAAAACATTTATATAGTTTAATCCTTTATTAAAGAAAGTTTTTTTGGTTTTTCATACAAGTTAAAAAGCTTAAATGTTTTAAAATGAATAGTTAAGTAATTATCAAAAACAAATTTTGTTCTTGCATAATGATGTCCAGAAAGATAAGAAATTTTATCAGGGCATAATCTCTTGTAAAACTTTATCCTACATCAGTAATTTGACCAAGCATAAATGTATCTATACTGGTGAAAAGTTATACTGTTTTGATATTTGTGGAAGAGTGTCCTCTCAGCAAAGTCATTTGACTACACACAAATATATTCATTTATGTGAGAAACCATATCAATGCAATATCTGTGGAAAAATATTTGCTGCATTTGATAAATTAATGTTTGGCTATGAAAATGGTATTTGTGGTAAGCATATTTTAGAATATCCATTAAATAGACACAATCCTATTTACACAAGTGAAAAGCCATGCTATTTTAATACTTGTAGGAAAACATTCTTTTGAAGAGGTAACATGACTAATCACAGAGGTGCTCAGGGTAGTGAGAATCCATACTCTTGTGATATCTGTGGGAAAACATTCTCTGGCAGTAGTGCATTAACTAGACACATACGCATACACACTGGTGATAACCCATACCACTGTGATATCTGTGGTAAAAGATTCTGTGTCAGTAATAGATTAACTCAGCACATCCGCATGCACACTGGTGAGAAACCATACCACTGTGATATTTGTGGAAAAAGATTCTCTGGCAAGAGTAATTTATCTAGACACATACGCATGCACACAGGTGACAATCCATACCACTGTGAAATCTGTGGTAAAACCTTCTCGGTGAATACTCATCTAACTCAACATGTACGCATACACACTGGTGAGAAACCATATCACTGTGATATATGTGATAAAACATTCACTCAGAATGGTCATTTAATTCAACATGTACGTATTCACACAGGTGAAAATCCATTTCACTGTGATACCTGTGGTAAATCCTTCTCTCAGAAAGGTCATTTAACACTCCATGTACGTGGTCACACAGGTGAAAGACCATACACTTGTGATATTTGTGGTAAATCATATGCTGACAATCAGAATTTAAATCGTCACAAACCTGTTCACACAGGTGTAAAACCATATCATTGTGATATTTGTGGTAAAACTTACTCTGAGAGTAGGAGTTTGACTAATCATAAAAAAAAGGCACATGGACAGCAAGCAATAAAAGAATTAATCTGAAGAAGTTTTATGAACTGTTACCTCATGAAGACAAAAGGGAATTTCTATGGGACAGATAATACAAAGGAATTTTTTGGAAAATGGACAAATATAAACTGGAGATTTTCTTTTTTCTCACACATTCTACATGATGATAGAACTGAAGCATGGAAGGTAATTGTAAATAAGAAGCAGTGCATAGTGTTATAATAAAAGAATCTCTCCACTACATGGTTATTACATTTTTCAATGATTCATTTTGGATTAACTTTAGTATCTAGTTTGCTTACACAGACATTTGTCATCATTTTAATGCTATGAATTGTTCTATTTTGTGACTGATGTATTTCTCTGTCTTTTAATTAAAGTTTTAATAATCTACAAAAACTATTTCATCATTTGTTTCTGCAAGAATAAGTTTGTGTATTTAGAAGTAGGATGATTTGCTGTAAACTGTTAACTTTAATTGAAACATTCTGTCTTGCTGATTATTGCATGCAGAATGTTAAATAATATAAAAAGAAGAGATACAAATGGAGAAAGAAAATCTAAACGTGCTGACAAATATCTCTCAATGGGATTTGAGAAATACAATTTTGACTTATAGCATCACAGAGCACTGGATATTGTCAAATTGTAACATGTTAGAAGTAAGTGACTAATAGTACAGTTAGAGCAGGACTTGGAGCAAAGCAGTATACAATAGGTGAATAGGAGGATGAAGTTTGAAAAGCTAAGTGACCCTTTTAAGGATAGAAAGTAAAAGTGTGACACAGAAGAATGCATGTTACATTACTGTTGCTATCAGAATATGATTGATGAAGTTGAAGTGTTTAAATGTTATAAGTGTTAAAGGGTATGTCCATGTGAACTACATTGTCATTGGGGAGAAAAGTATGTCCAAATCGACATGGCATGTCAGTGTGATCATTATTAAGGTACTTATTGATCTAACTTAACAAACACCTCTCAGCCCTAACCCATAATTGTCTATCTTTGACCTTTTGGCTCCAGTTTGGTCATATAGCTACCTTTTAAAATTGTCCTACTCCATTAATTTCAGTGTACCACTGGAGTGCTTATATTTGTGTTCACCAGTCTGTCACCTGTTGACCTGCTTTGTAGATATCACACCTACTGTCATTATACAACTAGTCACTGAATTGTAGCATGTTATATTTTAATACTGTCGTGTATTCTATTATGTTATAATCCTCTATCTAAATTAGGGGTCAGCAAACTTATTTCATTGATCCCTCCATTGAATAGTTGATAACTTATTGACTCCTTTCATGTGAATTTGTAAGTATAATTAATAAAAATTTGATTTAAAAACAATAATTCCTTCCTTCCTTTTGTGCTATTACCCATTTTTAATAAATATTTAATGAAAATACTCAACAAAATTGAAAAATAAAAATCCAGTCATATTATATTGACATAGACGGGATGTATACTGTGAAATATGTTTGATGAATACTAGTAGTTATTGTATTGATATTTGGCTGGAAATTAGTGAGCTTTAACCTTAAATTATCATGCTTTTCTAGATTCAATTTGCTCATAATTCAACACCTTTAATGCTTAAAATCGTTTCAGGTGTTTATTGATCCTTTGGATTGCAACCTAGACTACATTACCCCTGGTCCAAATAGATAATTCTATTTCCATTGATTGAGAGATATCTATCATCTCTTTTTTTTCCAAATCATAACTCTGCTTCTCTTTTCATAGTTTTTGAATGCAATAATCTGAAAAATATCTTGTTTCAAATAAAGTAAACTGTTTACAACAAATCACCCTTCTTCTTCGAAATACACAAAAGTATTATTGAGGAATGAAACGATGAAATAACTAGTGAACACACATTGTCTGAAAGAAGTTGTTCTCAGTAGACAAAATACAATAGCAATTAGTATGTTCATGTTAGAATCTACTGGAGTGTATTAAGAATGAATATGTGCATCGTCATTTTGATTTTTGCAACTCAATTCAAAAATTGGGAAACTACAATCAGTCATAAAATACAACAGTTCATAGCATAAGAATGTGGACAAGTGAGATTCTTCCACTGGATATGGCTGTTAATGCCAGTGACGTCTAACTTCGGATATTTACAGCATGTTTACAAGATACAATGATGTGAAAGCTCTTAAAAAATGGAGGCATTAGAATAAATGGCAAATACCAGATTCATTGATAACAAAATGCTGATTTCTGAATCATTTTCAGGATTCATCATCATCATCATCATCATCACTGTTTTAACATTCATTTTTCCATGCCTGCATAAGTCAGATGGAATTTGTTAAGGCAGATTTTGTATGGCTAGATGTTCTTTCTGTTGCTAGTCCTCACTGGTTTCCAAGTAAGATAAGATTTCCTTTTGACCAGACATATTTTCATGGAAGATTGTAAGTGAGGGACACTGCTTGTATGATGGTGATGGTCATTTACAATTAATATGCAATGTCAAGGCTAGGAGACACACTCACATATATACATACAAGTTTCTTTTCAGTTTCTTTCTACCAAACCCACTTATACAAGGCTTTGGTGAGCTTGGGGCTATAGTAGAAGACAATTGCCAAAGGTGCCACTCACTTGGACTGAACCTGAAACCATGTGGTTGGGATGCAGATGTCTTAACCACACAATAAACAATTAACATGACGATTGTTACAGTATTCAAACCATGAGGTTGGGTTGATGTTAAACTATCCATCATGTAGTTTATCAGGGTGTACAGGACTGATGTAGCATCATTAACTTCCAGAAAGATAAAGATGTGATTGGGAGAAGAAAATACAAGTGTCAAGTAATTACATCATAGATAGTTACATGTAAATTAGTACAAGAGACAGTCTGTAGTTAAAGAGGATATAGTTTGGTTTTTGTATTGGGTTGGCAACTAAGTTCCCACCATTTTTTTTTAAATCTAAATTTTTTAAAAGGTTTAATAAAAAATAACAACTAATTAATCAAGAATGTATTCACCCTTGTTGTTTACAACTTCTTCCCATCGTTCAACAAGATTTTCAATACCTTGTTGGTAGAAATCACCCGATGTCAACTCGAAAAATTGATCCAACCAAGCTCTCAATTTTGCATCAGTATTGAACGAAACTTCGCGCATAGCATTTGAAAGAGGTGGAAATCCGTTGGTGCCAAATCAGGAGAGTACAGCGGGTGTGACAGCTTTTGTATAGCCTGATGCCCTTCTTCTCACCAACCTTTACCTGTTTCCAAGTAAAGTAATATTTTCCCATGACCAAACATGTTTTCACAGAATGTTGGAAATGAATGACACTACTTGTATAACAGTGACACTCATTTACAACTATCATGTGATGTCAAGACAAAGCAACAAAAAATACAGACAAATAGATAGATAGATAATCTGGCTTCTTTCAGTTTGCATCTACTAAATTCACTCACAAAATTTTGGTTGGCCCAGGGCTATAATAGAAGACACTTATCGAAAGTGTGATGCAATGAGGATAAATTCAAAACCATGTATTTGAGAAGAAAAGTTTCAACTACACAGCCACACCTGCACCTCTATTCCTTGATTAATAACGTTTTCACCATAGTGCATAACTGATATTTGCAATAGATAAGCCAGTATAGACTAGAACCCAGAAGTGACTAGTTCCAAAAGATCAAACATCTGTACAACAGATTTATATCTGTGTAAGTATAACAAGGGAAAGGGAGAGAGAAAAAAAGGGCTTTTAAACATCTGCAGTGGAACTTTGTGAGTGACAGGTCGCAGTAATGTGACGAAAATTTTGACCCCTCTTAAAATAGAAAGAAAAGTGCAACTCTGAAATCATGAAATATACAATTACAGGGCAAAACTTCGATATAAGTAGGATCACCCAATTACAGCATAAGTACTCTATCTGTTTGATGATTGAGAACGTGCCAAGCGATCGTCTAGGTGTTGGGAGAAGCAGCTGCTATTTCTAGTGTTCTTCGGGTCGCGAGGATCGGATACCGCAGAACAGACTCGTGCAAAAGAAGGAAAACGAGGTAAGCCAATTACTTTTACTCGCACGCATACACCACAATAGACACTTGGAGAAATAAATTTCAGCTACACATTTTAATATTGGTGTACTGGTTAAGAGAAAGGAAGAAGAGAGAGAGATCCGTTTTTACGAAAGTACGGCTGAAGATTTGATTAAGTCTGCTTGGAAGTATATCACTTGGGTTCTGTGAATCTGTAAAGATGGTTTATTGGACAGATAGTAAGTATATTGTGTCTATAGATCCATAGATCAAATTATCTCTCAATATTATAACACTAAATAATGAGAAAAAGATTAAAAAACAGTAAGTTGGTGTGTTTTCAGTAGCTAATTATTTCTAATGAAAACGTCTCTTGTAACAATCCACAATATGATGTTTTGATCGTGTGATGCGATTTACGTTCAGGTTTAATCTGTTTAAATGTAAACATTAGCAATATTCAGTTTTAGAAACTATTTAGCTAACATTATGCATGGTGACATTCCAGTATTTGTTAACTATCTGTGATAGATTGTTGCAATAATAACAAATTCTCTTTGTTTTGCTCTCTTAGATTTTAGTTTCGTTTCAATCGAATTAGCTCGCTGTCAGTCTCGATATATTTTGAACATTCAGTTTGTTTATAATTATATAGGTTTGTCTTGTATTTTGTGTTTATTCATTTTAATGAAACAACAACCTACCTTGAAGCGCAGAAGTGTTTTATACATCAAAAATATTAACCTTATTAGTAAAAATGTCTGTGAAAAGTGATTGAAAACATATTTGCTCTCCTTTATTTTTTGCATAAAAGTCATTGTATTTTTAATTTGTGCATTTTGGCAATCGCCTCTTGTGTATTACTGAATATGCCTGTTTTAAACTGGTTCTGTCATAAACTCCTCGAATATGAGATAGTAAATAAAAGACTCGCTTGACCCACGTTTCCTTCATCTGTTTTTAGCACCTAACTAAGTATATTTTGTTATTGTCATAAACAACAGAACTTACATTATACGTTTTCCCGGCATCTCTCTCTATTATGATGGTGTTTGCTGTCGTTTACTTTCTCTATCCAACATTTTTAATTAACTACCACTCCACTAAATCAAAAACGCAATGTTCAGGCATTACTGTCTTGTTTAGTACTTTCTATGGTAGAACTTGAATTTATCTAGTTTAATTAATGGAGGTGCACTGTACTTTTGAGGTTCCCTAGTTTTTTTGAGTGTATTTTCCCAACTAAATCGAAGCAGGCGCTGATAGTCAGTTTAGAAATGCCGTCCTCAGTCATTGTCAAACTTGTTACTAGTAAAATGTGAAAATGATAACGATGAAGTATTGCAACATATGTATTATTCAGTAACCTTATAAAGTTATTTCAAGGTGAAAATCAAATATCACATCACACTGACCATGTATGCATCATCAACATAATCATCATTTAACGTTCACGTTCCACACCGGCGTAGGTTGGACGATTTGATAGGATCCAACAGGTCTGAAGATTGTATCAGGCTGCAATGTCTGCTTTGCCATGGTTTTTACACTTCTTACCCTTCTTAACGTTAACCACTTCACAGCGTATTCTGGGTGCTTTTTCATGACTAGAGGGATCTCACAGCTCCACATCTCTGCTTGCTCATTTGCCTTTTTACAAAGTGAGAGGTATGAACAATAGTGATGAGAGGGATGAGTGATAAAAGTACACAGTATTCTGAGATGGGTACCAATTTTTGAGGTAATATGACTCAGATGGCAGAGAGGTGACAGAAGTCCAGACGTGTTTTCAAGGAAAATTGAAAACAGACAAAACTGCTTGTGTGATTGTGACATTTGTTTACAATTAGCATGCAATGTCAAGGAGACACACACACACATGCATGCTCACCCACTTGCATATAGATGCACACACATGTACACAGAGGCATGCATGCACAAATATAAAGCTGACTTTTTTTCAGTTTTTCCCTCTACCAAATTCACTGAAAAGGCTTTGATCAGCCCAGGGCTATAATAGATGATGCTTGCACTAAGTATAGTGGGACTGAACCTGAAACTACATGGTTGTGAAGTGAACTTAACCTCACAGTTATATCTATGGCTATATGCACACACACACACTAAGTCTTGTTGCCAGCTGAGTTGAGTATGCTTCACTGAGGAGGATTAATAAGACAAACATTTGTTACTTTCACCAGTTGGTTTCAAAGACCAACTCCACTCACATTTTTAATGCATTGTATTTCCTAAAAATTTTGATTTGCTGATCTTGTAGGTATTATCTCTCTTGCCTGATTTTAGATCTTTTAAGTAACCTTTTGAGAGAATTTTGTGTAACTTCAGGAACAATATTGGTTAACCAAACTTTTTCAACCCACTACTTTATATATGTATGCCTTTGCCATTTGTTAGTTCAATCAGCCTACCATCTTGTTTCTAAAGTCTTCATCCACACATTATATCATCCATTTACATTACAAAGCTAGAGTACTGCATCTTCCCTCTGTAGATATTTTCTTATTTTTATTATTCTGCCTATCAACCTCTCTTGATAATCTCTTCAGTTTAATAACCTCTACGTTAACTTTTCATTGTTTTTTTTGTACATTATTTTCTTGTTCTTTATTTTTCATTGTTCTTTACTTCAGAGTCTGTGTTAACATTGAGATGGGAATTGCTGATTCAAGAGATATCAAGAAATTTGTCTGATTTTAAAGACAGAAGACGCAGAAGAACTGTTTTTTAATCATTTGATTAACTGTTTTTATAACATTGGTTAAGTTCCTGTGAAATTGAAACCAAGTTTATAAAAAGATTATAGATTATACTCCTGTGATGTCTGTGGAAAAACATTCCCCAAAAGAGATACTATGACTAATTACAAAGGTACTCATATGGGTGAGAAACCATTCCACTGTGATGTCTGTGGGAAAACATTCTCTGGCAATAGCGCATTAAGTAAACATGTACGTGTGCACACTGGTGACAACCCATATCACTGTGATATCTGTGGTAAAACATTCTCTGAAAGTAGTAGATTAACCACACACATACGTATGCACACTGGTGAGAAACCATACCACTGTGATATTTGTGGAAAAAGATTCACTGATAAAAGTGGATTAACTAAACACATACGCATGCACACAGGTGAGAAACCATATCACTGTGACACCTGTGGTAAAACATTCTCTCAGAACGGTCATTTAACTCAACATATACGTATTCACACAGGTGAGAATCCTTTTCATTGTGATGAATGTGGGAAAACATTCTCTGTTAGAAGTAATTTGACTGTTCACAAACGTATACACACTGGTGAGAAACCATACCATTGTGATATTTGTGGTGAAACCTTCTCTGTGTGTAATAAGTTAACTAATCACAAACAAGTTCACACAGGAGATAAACCATTTTATTGTGATATCTGTGGAAAAACATTCTCAAACAATAGTATATTATCTAGACACCTACGCCTGCACACAGGTGACAACCCATACTGCTGTGATATCTGTGGAAAAACATTCTCAAACAATAGTACATTAACTAGGCATGTACGTGTGCACACAGGTGACAGCCCGTATCATTGTGAAATTTGTGGCAAAACATTCTCTCTGAATGGTCATTTAACTCAACATGTACGTATTCACACAGGTGAGAAACCATACCCCTGTGATATATGTGGCAAAACATTCTCTGCCAGCAGTGGATTAACTAAGCATATACGTATGCATACTGGTGAGAAACCATACCACTGTGATATCTGTGGGAAAACATTCTCTCAGCACGGTCATTTAATTCAACATGTGCGTGTTCACACTGGTGAGAATCCATTTCACTGTGATATCTGTGGTAAATCCTTCTCTCAAAAAGGTCATTTAACACTCCATGTACGTGGTCACACAGGTGAAAGACCATACAGCTGTGATATTTGTGGTAAATCATATGCTGACAATCAGAATTTAAATCGTCACAAACCTGTTCACACAGGTGTAAAACCGTATCATTGTGATATTTGTGGTAAAACTTACTCTGAGAGTAGGAGCTTGACTCATCATAAAGGAAAGGCACATGGACAATAAACAATAAAAGAATAGAATTATTTTGCAGACTTATCACAAATTATTATGTCATGAAGTCACAAGGGAATTTTTGTGATACAGATAATACAATGAAAATGGACAAAAATGATATTTTCATTAACATAAACTACACATTTTTTTTAAAAGATTTTTTCCAGAATGTTCTAAAACATGGTAATAGAACTGAATGTAAATTTACACTTATCATTTTACCCATTTATCAGGTTGAAAATTATTGTAAATATGAAGAAAATTAATGTTTTAGAATAAAACTTTATTTATATGTATAAACCTTTCTATACAATTATTAATGATTAAAAATATATGGTAGTTATATTTTTAAATGATTCACTTTATCTACTCTGGTTACACAGACATTTGTCATCATTATATATACACATATACATGCACACAAATAAATGCAAGCATGCACACACATAAATGCAAGCATGCACACACACACACACACACACAGAGGATGGGCTGCATTTGCAATGCAAAATGGGAAGTAAAGTAAAATAAAATTTTTCTGTTAACTTGGTTATGTGATTAAAAAGCACTGGTTGACTAAATGCATTCGAAGTATATTTTGTAGGTAGAAACTGTGCTGCTAAAATCTGTTGTGGGTTTGTGCATGTAGTGTTTGTCTCTCGCTATTTAACAAACTGTGTTGTTTTGTTTATGCCCCTATAATGTACCAATTTGGCAAAAAGAGATTGATAGAATATGTATGAGACTTTAAAATATGTACTGTGGTTGATTTAATTGAGTAAATTCCTCAAGAGTATGTCTGAGCATAGCCTCAGTCTTGTGACGGAAACAAGTAAAAAATACCAAACAATAAAATGTATTTTGGAGTATTGCACAAAATATAGAGGGCAATGTATTTAAAATAGTTCCCAGATCACTGCTGAAATTTTGTATCATTGCTAGAAGAGAGCGCCAAAAGCAAAAATGGCGGATTATACCAAGTGGAGAAAAACAGTGAAGATCTTGCTATTATGTGCAATAGAACATATCTATAGATTTAATAGCTATCACTATGTGTTATGATGAATACAAACAATATATCTATACACTGCATTTGTAAGCAACTGAGCACTCCCTCTAATTCAAACACACTGCTTATAAGCCTATTAATTTTAGAGGTAAAGGCAAACAGGCTCAATTAGTTTGCATATTTAACAGTTTGAATACAGAGTGAGTGCACAGTTACTGATCAATATTCCAACAAGAAAGAGATGTACATAGAATTCTTCCCTCTTTTTTCTGTTCATACCAAACTGTATAGATATATTACCTTTTTTTATATGTGCAGTAGGTTGGCAGGTTATGTAAGGTAAATTCCCACACCAGCGAAGCATAGACAATGGTGAAATAGCTAAGTAGATGAGGTGACAGTTTTGGTAATCAACATCATTATCATCATCAAAATTAAAAGTCTGTGTTCTATGCTGGTATAAATTGGACAGTTTGACAGGATCTGATGGGTCCAAAAGCTGCATCGTGCTCCAGTATATGTTTTGGTATGGTTCCTATGGCTGGATTCCCTTCCTAATGTCAACCACTTACAGCATGTACTTAGTACTATTTTCATGGCACTAGCACTAGTGTGGTTACCCTGCATTCTCCATTCCTTTGGCTGAGCTGGCAGGACTTCAATAGAGAGGGAGGCAGCTTCATGCTATAGGATGAAGGGACCAGAACAGAACAGGTTTCTTGCTGTTGAAAAGTTACACAGCTACTCACATTATAGAAGAGAGGATGGGAGTGGCCAGAGTAGAGCTGGAAAGAGATAAAATGAAGTTAGAGTTGACCATCAAGATACAAGGTGAACAGAAGTGGATTGACATAGGAGACCATGAATTGTGAGTGGGTAGAAGCTGTAAGAGTGTAAAGATGAGAAGAGATGGGTAGGTCAGAGGGGTGACCAGTGATGGAAAAAGTGGGTAACACTGAATGATACAAAGAAACTAAGTTAAATTGTAGATATGAAGTGTATTGGAATATGCCTTGCCAATAGAAAGAAATTTGTAATTACTGTTTAAGTAGAGAATGACAAAGGATATACTGTAAAACTATACTTATGTCAACCACAATACCACGGAGGGCCAGATGTGTCCAAAATGTAATGGCCATATTTATGATAATTTTGTTGTGCAAATGGGCTGGAAAAATGTATTTGTAATGGATTCACATGTGTGTTCAGATGTAGAGGTGGTTAGTAAAACAAGTGACAAAAAGAGAGAAGGTTTACAGTTTCATCAAGGAATGCTGAAATGTTCAGACCATGAGTTGTGGTTGATGTGAAAGTACTTCATAGATTATGAGGTTGTTGAAGTTATCTTCGAAAATGACAGAGGTTGCATCATTGTCATCATTAACTGCCAGAAAGGTAAAAGAGGCAGTAGGAAAAGAAAGTACAAATATATATATGATATATATGTATATATGATATAACATATATATATATATATGAATATGTATAGATATTTTGGGCCTTACAGAGCCAATGACTGAGACCTTTGGCATTATGTTGTGCTTGAGAAGAAGACCCATCAAGCCGACCAAATTGCAGTCGCGGCAGATACCGCAAATGTCATGCAAATGGCACCCGTGCCAGTGGCATGTAAAAGCACCCATTACACTCTTGGAGTGGTTGGCGTTAGGAGGGCATCCAGCCGTAGAAAACCATGCCAAATCAGACTGGAGTCTAGCCTTCCAACTTACCAGTCCTGGTCAAACTGTCCAACCCATGTCAGCATGGACAACTGACATCATCGGTGTATCTCAAGTAACATTGCTAGAATAGAGTAAGATAACAGGGTAACACCATTAGTAGGAAGGTAAAGGAGGAGGGTAAAATAAAACAATACAATAAAAAGTAGAGTATGAGGAGGTTTGATTTTCCATTAGTTTTATTTACAATATATACAAAGGTGTGGTATGTTACTCTTTGCAGCCATCTTATGCGGTGTGAATTCATCGTTCTCCGTTACATGGGCCCATTGCCTCAGGAGATGCGACAAGCAGATTAGCCTAGAGGCCCAGCCAGTGAAGTGTGCTCTGCAAGCGGGCCGCAGTGGGAAAAGAGATCGAACCTCGTGGTTTCTTCCCTTTATATAGTTTGCCATTGCGAGCCTCATTGTGAGCTCGCCCATGGCAAATGGATGCAGGTGAGGTCTTGCTCCAGTCTTGGAGATGGCAATGGCTGCCGCAAGATCTCACCCAATATGGCGCTGACTGCTTGTGCCGCTACAAATCCTAATGAAAATGAAAGTCATCAACATTAATGAAAATTACTCTCAAAATGAGGAAGGGTGAGAACTCTTAAACAAGCACAATTCAATGCGTTCATCTGTTGCAGGCATATCAGCTTCTATTCTAATAAGCATATATCCATCTCCTCTGCTCCCTAAAATGTCTCACTACCTGTGTACTGTGTAAGCTTCTGTTAGTTCACTTCTAGCTTAAAATAGAATAACTATTTGAACAAATTTTCTATAATTCACAATAAAACTTTAGTGACATTTTGTAACTGTTGAAGACAGAAGTCACTTATCAAATGTGGGGTCGGAATGTGAGTCAGTGGAACAGATGAATGATATTTTCAACAGCAAATTCCTTGAGAATAAAACCAAAATTGGCAATAAGTATATAAAGAGTTTTTAATGTTAGATGTTTCTTATACAACTTCATTCGTATCGTCAGTTTCCTGTGTGCTTACATGTAAAACGAAAATAATTTAACTCATTAACTGATATCGATTTTTCTTCACCCTGCAGAATTTTTAAGATAACTAAGTTAATATGCACAACTTAACTATATTGTTTATCATTCTTAGTAAATTAAATGTTATCACTGATCGAAATGTAACAGTCTTTATATTTAGATTATATAGAAAGGGAATTTTATGTACAGTGTTTCCTGCATCAATATACTGATTATTATTGTGGAAAATAATTTTTAAAAAACGATTTTACGAAAGTACGGCTCATGAATTAATGTCATTTAGTTTTGTTTAAAAGAATATCAGTTTGTTTTGCTATCCGTCAAGTTTGTTTTGTCAGAGGTAGAAATAGTGACTGAAAATGTATCACCAGACCGATATAGTTGGAAAGAAAACAGTAAGTTGATGTATTGTTAGTCGCCAATTATTGAATATGATATTTTAGTATTTCTAGTGCAGAATCCTTTGTTTTAACAAACCACAATATATAAACACCTCACGATGATGAGGTGTTGTTTACATTCAGGTGTAATCTCTATTTACAAGTGAAACATCAGTGATGCTCACTTTTAGAAGCCATTTACCAGTACGGTAACATTAAAGTATTTGTTATTAATTGTAACATATTTTCCATTGGTTTTTCTCTCTCTCTCTCTCTCTCCTGATTTTTGTTGCAATCACATCAGTTTGTAGTCAGTGTTCATATATTTTGGATATCTGAGTAGTTTCTCTTCTGACGATCAGTATGAATACATACGTTTACTTTTTGTTCAGTGTGCTTATTAAATTCACTTTAATATATGGCAGTAAAATGTAATTAAAGACATTTATTTTTTGTCGTTATTTGTAGTTCCTTTTCTCTTTAATCTCTGATCACATGTGCATTTCGTAACATATTCTTTTACCTGTTTCAGTTATTAGACTGCGGCCGTGCAGGAAACCGCCTGGAAGAATTTTTAGTCGAACGAATCGACATCTGTACTTGTTTTCTTTTTTAAGCTTGGTATTTATTTTATCGGAATCTTTTCCCCACCCGTTAATTACCAGGACGTAAACACACCAACAATGGTTGTTGGGGACAAACACAGATACATAGATATATACGTACATATAAAGTAAACAAAAATGATATTCAAAATATACGACAGCTGTTTCAGTAGAATTTTATTAATGCATTCATTGAAGATTACATCATAACACATAATAGACAATCATCAAGTAAAATTGTTAACAGGTGAGATTTCTTACATCGATCTGAACAAATCTAACGTCTGTTGGATCAGTGGTTCATTGAAACTTAACCCTGTCACGCCGTATTCCTGCTATTGCAGGAATAGGTTAAATGTTATCTCTGCCATATTCTCAGTAATGGACAACACACGCAGAGAAATAAGATGCAGCCAATTCTATCCTTTAGTTAGCCTCCAATCATTACTCTTGAGCTATGTATGGAACTATTAATTTCTGTACTCAGGGGCCCAGGTGGAAGGTAAAGTTTAACACTGGTGCCCAGGTCTGAGAGGGTTAACTTTTGAATATAAAGGATAATTAGAGGTTATGGCTTAAAACAGGCCAATAAGAAACAAAGAGATCAAACACCCATACTTTGGAGTATATCTCTATGCATATGTATATATATATATATATAAAAGGGCATTACTATAGAAGAATGCCTCACGCTAAAACTACCATAATATAGTAATGCCCTTATATAAATATAAATAAATATATTCTAGTGGAATAAATGATGGATTTTTTCCCTTATGAGTTTTTTCACGCTAACTACTTGATAAAATTCTTATAAAAGATTTTATCCTATTGGATTAATTATATATATACGTGTGTCTGTGTATCTATTGTGCGTAAATTGGAGAGATTAGGGCAAAAGTTGATGACAGTTTTATGTTTTCTGTCTGCTAGGAACCATGTAAATTATCTCTTTTAACTGAGAAAATGCCTGCTTAGTTTTGATGACCATTTAATTACGACTTATGGCTACAATATGTTTCTGGATTCTTAAACTATTTCAACATGAGTAATTCAGATAGGTGAATTTAAATAGTATGGTTGTTTGATCCCTTTGTTTCTTATTTACCCACACCTAATTATTCTATATATTCAAATGTTAAGTTTGAATGAGTTACTGATCCTAGTAATGTTGGATTTGTCCAGATCAATGTAAGAAATCTCACCTGTTTAAAATTTTACCTGATGATTGTGAGTTTTATGTAAGACATGATCCTATTAATAAAATTCAACCAAATCAGCTGTTGTAAATTTTAAATACCATTTGTGTTTATTTTTTATACCTAGACCACAGTAAGGACCAACCGCTGAGTCGGATCAATAGTTTAAATTGGATTTGGTACATGCAGAGCTACAGTATCCTACCAACATTTGATGTCTTTGTTGTTGTTTACTTCACTGTAAGCACTATGTTATTGTGCCTAGTCATTTCTGGCATCCTACATATCAATGAGCTTAGTTTCTAATGAATCTTTATAACTAATTTCTGTATACCAAATCCACTCATAAAGCTTTTGTCAGCCAGGTGCTATGCTATGGGACTGGACTAGAACCATGTGATTGGGAAGCAAACTTCTTACCACACAGCCATGCCTGCATCTATTAATAGAGAATAATTCAATGAAAATCTATTAAGTTTTATATCTTTTAGCATACATTCACTTATACTTTATCAATGTAATGTACAATTTCATTGTTGCACACAACATATCACCTGTTCCTTCATGTTTCCCAAGCATTATTCTGATAATCATCATCATCATCGGAATATATAATATGCATTCCAATGTCCTGAGTGGTCCTAGAGTATTAGGCTAGCTCTACAATGACTGCACTCTTCTAGTTATGACTGTTTATTGAATACAGCCAGGTACAACTGCATATATAGTGAACAATACTGCATCAGTAGTTTAACTAGTAATGATTAAGTTTTCTACTAAAACACTGTTCAAACAACCACAGCAATTCTTTGTCAACAGATATGGATACAAATACCAAAGATAAAAGATAATATTTGTAACATTTTTATTTTCTTTTTCTGGCATCTCCAGATTTTAATGCCTTAGGTGATCACTTTGCTTGTTTAATGTGTAGCGATGGTCTTACCAATCTCTAGTCTCCAGTAACATTTCTCTGACCACCTCTCCATATCTTTAAGTGCACAATACCCAAGAGACCAGAAGAAATTCGATATATTCAGTTCAAAAACCAGACATGTCATAATTGAGACCACTCTTTAGTTGCCTCAAAGACATGACAACCTCTCGGTGTCATGATAAAACTCACCCAGTGCACTTTATAAGGTGGTTCTGTTAGGACAGGAGAAAAGTATGAGTAAGACATGATCCTCTAACCCCATCTAGAAGAGCAGTGACTCGAAAGAAGAATTGACTCAAACCATGATAGCCTGTCTGTTCTATGCCATCATGGAAAATAGATGCAATTGATGGTGGTGGTGGTGATGAGGATGAGGATGAAATATTGTGTTGTGCAGTGTTTATCTAAATATAGTCATTGTCACATGATACTTTATTTTCAAAAGTTGTATCCAACTGAACAGCCAAACTATTACTATTGAACTGTCACCCTTTTAATAGACCATATTCCATGCAAACATCCAAATTGCCTGCAATAATATCAACCCACCTGGAAAATGAATTGCTTTGATTCCTTTTGTTATTTATTAACAGTGTTTCACAGCCGGTTGTTGGTATCTTCTGAATTTACAATAGTAATGAGAATTGGTTTGTTAACATAAATTTATATGTCTTATTAAGATATTATAATTACACTTTGGCTGAAAAAATATCTCTGAGATATTTGTGCTAAGATATTGTTTCAGACTAATATGGCTATATCAGTAATGTAAATTACAAAAGAAGACTGAAACAGATGTGTCTCTATTTTCCTACACATGAGTACAGCAATGAATTCCGGGTAGAGGTAGGGGTCCACCAAGGTTCCGTCCTCAGCCCCCTATTATTTACCATAGTCCTCCAGGCAATCACAGAGGAGTTCAAGACAGGTTGCCCCTGGGAGCTCCTCTATGCTGATGACCTTGCCCTAATTGCGGAGTCACTATCAGAACTAGAGGAGAAGTTTCAGGTGTGGAAGCAAGGTCTAGAATTGAAGGGCCTTAGAGTCAACCTAGCTAAAACCAAAATCCTAATAAGTAGGAAGGTAGATAAAACACAAACCCCTTCAGGTAGATGGCCCTGCTCAGTATGTAGAAAAGGAGTAGGTAGTAACTCTATAAGATGTACCCGGTGCAAGCTATGGACACATAAGAGGTGCAGCAACATCAAAGGCAGGTTAACTAGCAAGTTAGTTTTTGTTTGTGGCAGATGTTCAGGTGCAATAAAGACTGCAAACAAACAGGAAACAACTTCTATCTCATTCCAGGGTGAAAAACTAGAGGTAGTCGATAGCTTCCGCTATCTGGGCGACCAAGTTAGTAGTGGGGGTGGGTGCGCTGAAAGTGTAGCTGCTAGAATAAGAATAGCCTGGGCAAAGTTTAGAGAGCTCTTACCCCTGCTGGCGACAAAGGGACTCTCACTCAGAGTAAAAGGCAGACTGTATGACGCATGCGTACGAACAACCATGCTACATGGCAGTGAAACATGGGCTGTAACTGCTGAGGACATACGTAAGCTCGCAAGGAATGAAGCCAGTATGCTCCGTTGGATGTGTAATGTCAATGTGAATACCCGTCAGAGTGTAAGTATCTTGAGAGAAAAGCTGAACATTAGAAGCATCAGTTGTGGCGTGCAAGAGAGACGATTGCGCTGGTATGGACATGTGGTGAGAATGGAGGAGGATAGCTGCGTGAAAAAGTGCCACACCCTAACAGTTGAGGGAACCCGTGGAAGAGGTAGGCCCAGGAAGACCTGGGCTGAGGTGGTGAGGCAAGACCTTCGTACATTGGGCCTCACCGAGGCGATGACTACGGACCGAGACCTTTGGAAATGGGCTGTGCGTGAGAAGACCCGGCAAGCCAAGTAAGATCGTTGCCAGTGCCCCTGGACTGGTTCTTGTGCGGGTGGCACATGAGATGCACCATTTTGAGCGTGGCCGTTGCCAGTACCGCCTGACTGGCTCCTGTAGGATTTTCGAGCGAGATCGTTGCCAGTGCCCCTGGACTGGCTTGTGCGGGTGGCACATAAAAGACACCATTTCGAGCGTGGCCGTTTTCGTGCGGGTGACACGTAAAAGCACCCACTACACTCTCTGAGTGGTTGGCGTTAGGAAGGGCATCCAGCTGTAGAAACTCTGCCAAATCAGACTGGAGCCTGGTGTTGCCATCCGGTTTCACCAGTCCTCAGTCAAATCGTCCAACCCATGCTAGCATGGAAAGCGGACGTTAAACGACGATGATGATGATGATGATGATGAACCCAATGTATAAATTTGTTCATATACTTAGATTTTTCCATTTTTACTCCAGTATGCTTTGCTAATGAGGCCATAATAAGATCAAAATATACCAGGAGTTGTTGCCTATACATGCCATAATTAATAAAATTATATTAGTCATTGATTAATATTGTTTTATTCTCATTTAATAATCATTTCTAGTTATAGTTTTTTTTTAGTGTTTCTTGCATCAAATGTGATAGAACTAACTGAATTATTACTTTTCATCCAGATCTATGTTCATAAATTATCTATTTGTAAATACATCTATGAAAAAACAACCTACTCTTCTTTCTACACTAGCATATTTATTATCTCCTTTCCAAATATCACATCTTCCATTTACACATATTCATACTATTGTGCCTTTCTTCTGTACATATCATTTCAGTATCTCTAGTCAAGATTTACCTTCAAAATAACCTTTGTGTCAACTTTCCATTGTCCTTTTCACCTTATATTATTTATTTCAGGGTTTGTGGCAACATTGCCAATTCACGAAATTTGTCAGATTTTGAACACTGAAGACTGACATGATCAAAAATACAAGTAACTATTCTCTGTAACCTAAAGCAGCAATGAAGTTTATAAACAAATTATAATAAAAAAATAATTTCAAAAAATGAAGTTTCTCTTGGTTTATCTAGGTGTCTCTTAAGAACTGAAGTCAGTTTACTGGTGCCTTTTAATTCCAAGAATGGACTCTAGGAAAAAACAAAAACTGTCCAAATAAAATATCATGAAACTGTTTCTTTATGACTGAGACATCATCAGTCTTTATCAGATATCACTTTTTAGTTCAAAAGAAAATACATTGCAACTTCAGTATTTATTAAGAGGATTCATGCAATTTATTAATATTCTCCATGGAGGTATTTGATAACAGAATATTTTAGAATATTTGTGTAGTAATTATGGAGAATAAACTGGGTGAGAGTCAGGCTTGTGATCAAACAGAGCCTGAATCCAGTGACATATCTTATCAGACATATGAAGATACAGAGAAGGTATCATATTACTTTGACAATGATATGAAAACATTCGCACAATCTGATACCTTATTTAAGCAAAAATTACTTCATACAAGCTCAAAGCTTAAATATTTAAAAATTTATAGTAAAACAATTGCTAAAACCAGCTCTTTGTCTTTGCATAAAAATGTTCAGAAAGATAAGAAAATTTACCAATGCATAATCTGTGACAAAACTTTCTTTGACAGCAGTAATTTGACCAAGCATAAGCGTATTCATACAGGTGAAAAACCATACCACTGTGATATTTGTGGGAGAGCATTCTCTCAGCAAGGTCATTTGACTACACATAAGTATACTCACTCAGGTGAAAAACCATATCATTGTGATATCTGTGGCAAAAGATTCTCTCAAAGTGATAAATTAATTCTTCACAAACGAACTCACACAGGAGAGAAACCATATCAATGTGGTATTTGTGCTAAAACATTTTCACGAAGGTCTTATCTGAAAAGACACAAATACATTCACACAAGGGAAAAACCATATAGCTGTGATGTCTGTGGGAAAACATTCTCTCAGAGAGGCAATATGACTGTTCACAAACGTACTCATACTGGTGAGAAGCCATACCACTGTGATATATGTGAGAAAACATTCTCGGAATATAATAAATTGACTCGTCACAAACAGGTTCACACAGGAGAGAAACCATACCACTGTGATGTCTGTAGGAAAACATTCTCTGAGAGTACTGGATTAACTAGACATATACGCATGCACACTGGTGAGAAACCATACCACTGTGATATATGTGGGAAAACATTCTCTCAGAATGGTCATTTAACTCAACATGTTCGTATTCACACTGGTGAAAATCCATACCACTGTCATATCTGTAGTAAAACATTTTCTCAGAGAGGTCATTTAAAACTTCATGTACGTGGTCACACAGGTGAAAGACCATTCAGCTGTGATATTTGTGGTAAGGCATATGCTGATAATCAAAGTTTAACCCGTCACAAACCTGTTCATGTACGCAAATAAGAAACATCATGAAATCAAGACAAAATATCCATTAAATATGGTAGCTTTACTTATAAATCAAATGTCATGGAACATCATGAAAATTAGCTGAAAGTAAAGTTTATATAATGTTCTATTACTTGAAGTATTTGAGAATATTTTGTAACATTTTAAAGAAAATTATGTCTCAGTGTTGTAATATTTACTATTGTTAACTTTCTATAACACTGTTTTATCAGATACCAACCAAAATGTTTATTTGGTTGAGAAAAGTTTCAATAAAATATTCACACACAATATATTAAAATTAATTTCATTGATTTATGTTTCCTTATTGTGTTGTTTTTATGTCTGTCAAACTTGAAAAATCTCATGTTTGAGAAATTTCTGGTGTCAGGTTCTCTCAAATTGGATATTTTATTTTATTTTTTTTTGTTTTTTCCAGGATATCCTGGAAAATGTTAAATAAAATTGATGTGATAATGGAACTGAATGTAGATTTATGTTTGTCAATGTATCTGGTTTAATGTCAGTCAAAAATGAGGTGTTCAAATATTTTATAATTAAATTTTATATAAATGTGTAAAATTGTTCACTATTTACTTTGGATTAACATCAAACTTAATTTGGTTACACAGATATTTGTCACTATGTTTATTGATGCTGCGAACAGTTGACAGTTGTATTTTGTGTGAATTATTTTTGTGATTTAAAACTTTTGTTATCATATATTTCTGTTGAAATACATTGCCTTTGTTTCAGTTGATTTTGAAAATAAAAAAAAAATTAGTAAAATAACTTTGTCATTATTAAGCTGGTGTTTGAAACAAATTGATATGAAATTTTGATGGAAAGTTTTAATTTAGATCACTTTAAAACATGAAGTTTGAGTCATGGAACCAGGAGCAGTCTCAGGTAGGTTGGTGTCAAAAGAGTTAAGATTAAAACTGTAATAATCTATGAAAGCTATTTCATCTGTTCTGCAAAAGTAATTTTGTGTAGTTGGAAGAATGAGTTACTCTAAAAGTCCAACTTTAATTAGAATGACCTCCCTTTCATTCAAAATATTGAAGAATATGATAGCAAAAAATATAAATTATGAGGAGAGCCATGACTAACTGAAATGTTGATATTTGAAAGATACAGAATATAGTGTATATGTAGGCATTCATCAAGGTTTATTATTATCAATAACAGACTTCAGATATGGTTACAATATATGATGTCCCTATATGTTGATAATTTAATTCACTGTTTAGGTCAGGTTGGAGGTGATCTAAGGATCAGTGGCCTTATTAGCTTGTGGTGATGACTGCGGTATCAACAATTAGTAACTGCACAAGCATGCAGGTTCAAGCAAACTAGCAACATCCATGGAAGTCCCACAGTTATGTTTGAAAACTGAAAGACTGAAGTTTACAGAGACCTATGAAGTATATAATTTCTTTTGAAACTGCATTCTTTGCTGTGATGTTTGTTTCTTGAAGTAGAGTAAAGTTTCAAAGTTATTTTCTAAAAAGTATAAATCATCTTTGAAAATTATATTTGTTATACGCATCTCAATTTATCTTTCTTGTGATTTCTTATTTCTATTTTTACATCCTGAAGTAAATATACTCTAGGAAGTGTTATATATAATTGTCTGTTAGAAAATATTAGTTCACTTCTCTTTGTCTTTCCATTGTGACTAAAATTATTAAAAATATGTTCAAGGAATAATAAGCAAACACTTTAAATAATCTTAACTATGTAACTATGCAATGAAATCAAAGATGTTAATTCTACTATTGTATGACTATGTTGATAATGCTTTAATAAAATTTTGATATATTGCACATCTTGCCTTTCATATCAAATAAGGGCATAAGACTGGACTTGAACATACACTCCCCTTGAATGAAGTATAGCAGCTGTCCTACAGTGAATTCTTAAAAAAACTTTACACATACACATGCATGCACACTTGACACATACATATATATTTATGTATGTATTTATTTCACATTGAAATAATTTGCAAATAATTTAAATGCTGTTTATAACACTGTCGGCCACCTCATTGATTTTGTTCCATAGTTTAATAGAAATATAAATTTTTGTGTGCATATTAGATTATGTCTTTGATTTTATTTCATAGTTAAGCAAAACATACATCAACCCGAGCAGAATGATATTACAGATAAGATTTACAGATTAGTAATCTGTGTGTGTATCCATTCATGTGAGTTTGTATAAAATGTACGCATCCACAAAGTTCTGTATAAACTGTGTCCACATATATGATGTGATGACCCAGCTAATGCAATCCATTGGAACAGAATTAACCTACATAGTTTAGGTTTCAACTTTTCGAGTGTGGTTGATGCCAGTACCACTTGACTGGCTCCCATGCCAGTGGTATATAAAAAGCACCCACTACACTCTTGGAGTGGTTGGCATTAGGAAGGGCATCCAGCTGTAGAAACCTAGCCAGAACAGATTGGAGCCTGGGCAGCCTCCTGGCTTGCCAGTCCTCAGTCAAACCGTCCAACCCATGCTAGCATGGAAGACGGACATTAAACGATGATGATGATGATGATATATATATAATATAATATATTGCTGTACCACTGAAATTTAGGTAAACAAAGTGTATTACATAAAAGATAATGTGTGTGAGTGAGAGAGAGAGAGAACGAGAGTGTCACTTACACATACATGCAAAAAAATACATGATGTGCACCTTCACTCACTCTTTCTCTCTCTCCCACGCACACAAAAATGAAACACATTAGTTATGATTTTAGTTTCGGTGCCAAAAATTGAGAAGGGAAAATGATTTCTTTTTTCTTCTGAAACCTCTGCAATCTAGGATTAATATATCCAGTGATTTTAAGAGGTATGAAAAAGATATTTTGTTTGAATATTATACTTTTACTTGTTTCACACACACACACACACACACAAGTACTAACGTTTTTTCAGGAGAATTTTGTATCATTCTTTATCTCTCCTGCCCAGACTTCGTTACCACCACTTTCTCTACCTTCAGCATTTTCACTTATTCTATTCAATCTTCCCCCATATCCCGGAATCATTGGAATTTTTTGTTTTTCATTGACTGAATTCCGGTGACCAAATTTGCTACAAAACCCTTCGTCACCCACTGACTATCTCTTTCTCTCTCACTCTCTCTCTTTCTCCCCACACAAAAACAAAACAAATTTCGGCGCCAAAAATTGCAAAAAGAAAATCTATTTTTGGCGCCGAAATGTGTTTCATTTTTGTGTGGAGAGAGAGAGAGTGAATGAGTGGGTGACGAAGTTTATTTACCTAAACATTGAATGGGTAACAATCTATCATAATTATATATATGATCATCATCACCATCATCGTTTAACGTCTGCTTTCCATTCTGGCATGGGTTGAACGGTTTGACTGAGGAGTGGCAAGCCAGGAAAATCTATTCGGGATTATTATATATATTTTATCTAGTGATTTTAAGAGGTAGGAAAAAGATATTTTGTTAATATTTTACTCCATTTCACTCATATATACAAAAACTCTAACGTGTTTTTTTAAAGATGAATTTATTGTCTACCTCTCCACACTTCGTTACCACTAACTTCTCTAACCTCTACATCTTCACTTATTCATTTCAAACTTCTTTGAATTTTCAATCTAATGTAATCCACACTCTCTCGAAAACGTATTTCTGCAAAATGTTATCTAAAATTATGGGTAAAGAAAGAAATAGCAAAAAATATTTGAAAATGGTGGTGAACTTTCCGAGGATTCCACCCCACCTCGTTTTCCGGACCCCCAAAAGAGTTTTGTGACATATTAGGAGGTCACCGGAATTCATTCAAAGTAAAAAAAAAAATTCCAATGATTCCCACCCACCCCTTTTTTCTGAACAAAAATAAGGGGTTTGCAGCATATTAGGAGGTCAGGATACTTGATTCCATGCAAAAAATTCGAGTTTTTTTTTTCTTAGTGAAAATCGTGCAGGTGAAAAGATCAATGGGGATGAGGAGTGAAATTTCCGAGGTTTCCACCTCACCCAACCCCGTTTTCCGGACCCAAAAATGGGTTTTGTAGCATATTAGGAGATCACCGGATTCATTCAACGAAAAAATAAAAAAATTCCAATGATTCCAGGATATGGTGGGGGGGGGGCGTTCTCCCTCCCACTTTTTTTCCGAACAAAAATAAGGAGTTTGTAGCTTATTAGGAGGTCAGGGTACTTGATTCCACGCAAAAAATCCGAGTTTTTTTTTTGTTTTGTTTGCTTTCTTAGTGAAAATCGTGCCGGTGAAAGAATCAAATAACACCCTTGATTCCACGTAAAAAATCCGCAGTTTTTTTTTCTTAGTGAACGCGTGCGGGTGTATTTCTCAAAATTTACCGAATATTCTACGTTATTGAACGAAACAAACATATACTTATTCGGCTCCCTAGCCTAGGACATTCAGTCTGTAATAGGGGCGCATAAGATGCAGGACAATTTTTGTCATACACTCAAAAATTGAAAAGGAAAGCGCATTTTTTATATGCCAGCAAATAGTTATAGAAAGAGAAATCCTTTTACGAAAATGCAGCTGATAGATAGCTACTTAAAACTACGGAAGTGTGTCTAAATTTTGTCGCACTACAGTTAATGTCTGTTCATCCTTGTGTTATTGTACCAAATTTTGAGAAAAGACAGAAAGAAAACTATTGAATGTAAGGTTTTAGTATTTCTAATGGTAACATCTCTGTTGTGACAACTCATAATATGTATTAATGGTTACATGTTATTTTGCTTTTATGTTTAATCTCTATTATCTGTTCACTTTTAGAAATTTTTAGCCGACATTAAACATGGTAACCTCTAGTATTTGTTTATTAATTATCACATGTTATCACGATGTACTCCTTCGTTTTTTTCTCTCGTTGTCAACTGAGTGTTAATTCAGCCAAATCAATTTTTAGTCAGCCTTTATTTCTGACATCCAGGGAAATTTTCTATTTCATCGAGTCCTCGTGTGTGTACATAGATATATAGGTTTATCTTGTATTCATGCTTAATTATTGTATTTTAACAAGATATAATTAAACCAAAATGCGGTGGAAACATTAAATATATTTACACCCAACCGTTGATTGTATCTTCTCGTGTTATTTCTAATTAGACGTGTTAATCATCATATTAAGTAACAAAAGTTAAGTGAAAACTATTTTAAGATTTGCTCATCTTTTAAATCGTAGTGCATACTGTTGCTGTCATACTCGTAAACTTTATCATAAAATTCATCAGATTTTTCAAGCATGAGTTTCAATTTTGATATATTCTAATGTTGCAACTCTTCTGTCTTTTTCCTTTGCCTTTCAACATCGACACACTACTGTCAAAGAAGCACTGTTTATGCAGATCGAACTAATCGGCTCAGCAAACTTGTATTTATATCGTCGAGCCCTATATTTCTGTTTATGGTCAGAATGTTATGTATCAATTGTTGCGCTTGGCAGTATTGACGAGTCTTCAGACACAGTGGCCGGAAGCACTCATATGAAAATATAACTGCTGTTTTATTCTGAGTATGTTTTTTTTTCTCCAAACATTTAGCAGTCTGTAGTGGACATGTCCAATAAACACTCCTCCTCTCCCCTTTCTTTGTTATAAGGAAACGAAGTCAGAGCATAGGGGGAGACATCAAGTTGTAATAATGCTAGAATGAAAATGAGAAGTTACATTATGTAAACAGTAGCATTTAATTAACAAATATATTATTGTTATAATAATGAGGGAGACAAAATGTTTTAGAGCTGCAAAGAACTTTACTGTTGCTATTTCTAGCATGCTAGGGAATTTTTAATAATTGAATTTTGCTTGACGTTTTGGAAATGGATTTTTTTTTAATGAAATATGCAAACACTAGCTAAATTATTGCTTACTATGCAGATAACATCTTTGACTTATCTATTCGTTCACAGTATCTCTTCTGTTCTTTCTATGTATCCCATCATTATCTCCACTCTAAAGGACTTTTAGCAAAAGATATGATAGTCAGTAATATGACGCAGTACAGAAATTTATTAAACACCTTGTAAATCAATATGCAAAGGTTATCAGAATATACATTCAAATAACCATGATAAATTCAATTAGTACAAACATTAGTTTCATTCAAGAATGTCATAATGCAGAAAGTCAACTGTATACAGAGAGAATCAGAAGGCAATAATTTTATTTTAATCTAATAAAACAATTTATTTTACACACTTTTAGAACGCTGAACAATTGTGTGCAACAGGGACCTTTTATTGTGTACAAACCATAAAGTTTAGACCTCAGTCTGACAAGAATATAGTGGAAGACATGAATAGATTTGGTTTCACTTACTACATATTTACATGGGTTCAACTGCCTTTTAGATGAAGTTGGATATAAATTCCATAGTACAGACGCTAGTACTACTGAAGAGACTAAATTCTGCAAGCCGGATAAATTGACATAACACCATTTTGAGCATGGCCGTTGCCAGTACCGCCTGACTGGCCTTCATGCCGGTGGCACGTAAAGGCACCCACTTCACTCTCGGAGTGGTTGGCGTTAGGAAGGGCATCCAGCTGTAGAAACTCTGCCAAATCAGATTGGAGCCTGGTGTAGCCATCTGGTTTCACCAGTCCTCAGTCAAATCGTCCAACCCATGCTAGCATGGAAAGCGGACGTTAAACTACGACGATGATGATGATGAAACTCATCACAGCATACAACTTGACAGTCAAGAGAAAAATTAGGTATGAAGAGTCAGAATTACTCAGGAACATAATAACCAGGAAAGCATGTTCTGGATGAGGCTGATAGAATGAGAAGCTTCAAACGATGTGGTCAATTCAACAACGTACTAGCAGCAACTGAATTAACTTTGTTTGAAGGCACATTCTAGCCTTGGGTGGAAGTTGTTTGAATGTGTACAACGCCAACCCTACCTGGTTAGTGTCTGTCCAAACAACTAACTTGTGCTCCAGAAAAAAGAGAAATTTATCCTGTCTTCCTACAGACTCACCTGCACACTACATTATCCACTTGCACTTCATAGTCATCCTTATGTATGTTTTCTCTGTAACTATTTTCTCATTTTTCTTTATTATTCCAACATCTCTTTGTGTTACTATTTCATTGTCCTTTTTACCTTATATTCTTTATTTCAGGATTTATGGTGACATTGAGATGGTAATTGCTGATCCAAGATTTATCAAGGACTTTGGCATACTTTGAAGAAAGAAGACAGACATTATCAAAAAACTCAATTAACTATTCTTTATGACCTTGATTAGGTTTCTGTGAAGTTTAAATTATGGTTATAAACAGATAATACAATATAGACTTGATAACATAATATCTATCTTGGTTTACGTGTAATTTCTTTTGTATCTGAGTGTCTATCGAAAACTAGGGTCAGTTTACTTGCTGGTTTTTAATTCCAAGAATGGACTCTAGGAAAAAACAAAAACTGTCCAAATAAAATATCATGAAACTGTTTCTTTATGACTGAGACATCATCAGTCTTTATCAGATATCACTTTTTAGTTCAAAAGAAAATACATTGCAACTTCAATATTTATTAAGTGGATTCAAGCACTTTAGTATTCTCCATGGAGGTATTTGACAATAACAGAATATTTTAGAATATTTGTGTAGTAATTATGGAGAATAAACTGGGTGAGAGTCAGGCTTGTGATCAAACAGAGGCTGAATCCAGTGACATATCTTATCAGACATATGAAGATACAGAGAAGGTATCATATTACTTTCAAAGTGATATGAAAACATTCACACAATCTGATACCTTATTTAAGCAAAAATTGCTTCATAAAAGCTCAAAGCTTAAATATTTAAAAATTTATAGTAAAACAATTGCTAAAACCAGTTCTTTATCTTTGCATAAAAATGTTCAGAAGGATAAGAAAGTTTATCAATGCATAATCTGTGACAAAGCCTTTTCTGACAGCGGTAATTTAACTAAGCATAAACGTATTCATACAGGTGAAAAACCTTACCAGTGTGATATTTGTGGGAGAGCATTCTCTCAGCAAGCTCATTTGACTACACACAAATATTCTCACTCAGGTGAGAAACCATATTGCTGTGATATCTGTGGGAAAAGATATTCTCAAAGTCATAAATTAACTATTCATAAACGAACTCACACAGGAGAAAAACCATATCAATGTGGTATTTGTGCTAAAACATTTTCTGGAAGTTCTTATTTGAATAGACACATATCCATTCACACAAATGAAAAGCCATACAGCTGTGATGTCTGTGGGAAAGCATTTTCTCAAAGAGGTAACATGATTCATCACAAACGTATTCACACAAGTGAGAAACCATATCACTGTGATATCTGTGGAAAAACTTTCTCTGCTTGTCAAAGTTTAACTATTCACAAACAGGTTCACACAGGAGATAAACCATTTTACTGTGATATTTGTGAGAAAACCTTCTTTGACAGAACTGGATTGACTAGACACATACGCACACACACTGGTGAGAAACCATATCACTGTGATATTTGTGATAAAACATTCTCTCAGAATGCTCATTTAACTCAACATTCACGCATTCATACAGGTGAGAAACCATACCACTGTGATATCTGTGGTAAAACATTTTCTCAGAGCAGTCATTTGACACTTCATGTACGTGGTCACACAGGTGAGAGACCATACAATTGTGATATTTGTGGTAAAGCATATGTTGATAAGCAGAGTTTAACACGTCACAGATCTGTTCACACAGGCAACCCATCCAGTGCCATGTCTGTGAAGAAGCATTTTCTAAAAGTGGTACTTTGATCCCAAAGAAAGTCAAATGATAAAACAGTAGAATTATTTTAAAAGAAATTGTATATATAATTACTTCGTAATGGAATTTCTGTGTGACAGTTAATGTAATGTTATAAACATTATGCAAAATATTTGAAAGCCATGTTTATATACTATTGTTTTGTTAATTGAATTATTAAAGAATATTTTGTATTATTAAATATCATATTGTAATATTTATGTCTTTCTAAAACAATCTTCCCAGTCTTATTTTTATTATCATCCATCAGAATGAAATGGAATCTCTATAACCTGCTGATTAGAAACATCCTCGCCCCTAACCAGATGCTCTCATCACAGATGCCACTTCTATAACTTCACCTCAAAAATACACCTATAAGCAATCTAAAATCCCAGAATAATGTCACTCAAAATTTTAACCAACTTCATCTACCTCATTACATGCAGACTTTGCAATGCACTAGACAAACGAAACAGGACAGCATTTAGATGATCGTTTCTGTGTAGGTCTCTTAGTATTCACCATTACATACCCATAGCTTACTATTTTGGCTCAGCTGGCTGCTCCATTTACCACATTTTGGTAACCAGATTTTTCCAACACCAGTCTTCTATATTCTCACAAACAAAAAGTTTATGTACCTTTATATTTGATACTACCTCTCACATGGGGGCTGAATGAATAATACTTATTGCAATTTTATTCCCTTGACCATTGGTGTTTAAGGTTGGATTTGGATGCATTGATTATTTAATATTGCGCTCATTAAGTTATGTATGTGATGTTCCTTTTTAAAACTTCACTTAAACATCCCAGATGATTCATTTTACTTGTGCTTACATTTAATATGAAATAATACTTTTAGTAAAATCTTTTTATAGGATATTAATTGTGGAATGTGTGTTGTTTTCAACAATGCAAAGAAAAAAAGAAAAGTAAAGCCAGGACTGATTTAAGTTACTTTGGGCAGTCTTTGTATTTATCAATGAGGGTTCTCTCACCCATGCCTTTGGGTCAAAGGAAAGGCAAGCCTATATATCTGACATAGACAACCAAGATTCAGAAATGCTAGATCGAAAAACTTTAATGAGGCCTCCATTTGTACATTTAATGGATGGCCACAATCATTAAGTTTGTCTATTCTTGCCAACAGATAATGTTTTTTGTCCTGCCAGAGTGTTCATCCAGCCTCCATAAACTAAGGTAAAGCCCCAGTGTATTGCCAGTTAAGTTACCAACAGCCTAACCGTGAGACTGATAGGCTACCATTAGCAGATCATTTACATAGTAAAGAACTATAAACCATAAATGTGCCACCAACACAATTTTAACCATAGATTTAATTAACAAAAAGAAGATTGAAGGTTGGCCATGGCATACACAAACATAATCACATGAAAAAAATCACATCTTTATTTACTCCAGTATAACATAATTGTTTCACGCTACTTGTTTGGTACTTCATATTTACAATAATAAAATTCTCTGAAGGACAAGATTTAGGCTAACTCTTACATCAAAATATGCATTTATATTCTGTAGAAATAACTGATTAAAATGGATTTTCTAATGTAAAACCACTGATAAATTAACTGTGTCAGTAAAATATAACCAGACTAGATCTTAACCTTTTCATTACCATATTTCTGTTGAAATTCACTGCCTTTCTTACAAAGAATTTTGAAATTAACATAAAATTTTGTCAAATAACTTTTGTTATTATCAAACAGGTGTTTGGAACTTGATTTAACATGAAATTTTGAAAGGATTGAATTTAGATCACTTTCAAGCAGGGAAATTGGTATCACAGAACCAAGGACAGTCTCAGATGTCTTGGTATGAAAAAGGTTAAGTTCATCCATTCTAAATCAGTTGAAAATGTAACCACTACACATTTTCAAACAGTAATACTTTTCAAAACAACAAATTCATAGTTTAGGCCAGGTTAAAAATTACCTTGACACTAATTCTAAATCACAATGTCATAGAGGCTTCTGGAACAATGTTCACAAAAGTTCAACTCTGACAGAAAGAACTGTAAAAATGGTTCTAAGTAGTGAAGTTATATTTTCACAGAAATCAATACAGCAGCAATTACATATATATATAAATCAACTACTTTAGGAAGTTGAGAATAAATATTACAACTGCATGAATCACCAACATCTCAACTTGATATTTGCTACTTTATCCATTAGGTCATCTGACATGTTTCACGGTTAACCTGAAACTGGTAGGAGATACCTGCATTACGTGCCACATAGTAGGATCAAACACAGAATGATATGGTAAGAAAGTAAAGTTGTTAATCACACAATTATGGTTATGTAGGGTGATCAAAAAGAGTCATGAATTGACATAGACAATGGAAGGAAGTAATGACACCTGGTCTAAAACTGCTAAGCAACACATACAATTGGTTTGAGATAGACAGAGTTTATGTTTTATTGTCCAACAGTTTTAAACACGAAAAAAAATATATATATAAATTTTCTTTTAAATGTTAAAATAAAACCATGAAGGTGATGATATTGGAGAAAAGCCACTAATTTGGACAAAGAGTAGACCTATAACTTTACCCTACATTATCCTTTGATGTACTTGAACACATCATCAGTGATGTTTCCAGAGACCATTGGATGTTCCAGGTCTTTCAACAATCAAGCCCACCAGCCAGAGTTGATCAAGCCCCAGCTTTTGTCCTATTAGCACTAACCCTCCCAGGGTTCACATCTTCTAATTCACTGCCACTTTGAGGCAACCTCTGCTGCTTCCATTGACAACTTAATGGTCTTCTGCCGTCAGGCCTATGGTACTTAGCATAATTATAACTGAATATGAAGCAACTAACATGCAGATTTGCATATATATCATACATTTTACATGATTTATCATGCAGTGTTTTTATGTGTGAAAAACCAATGTAATAGACAGGACATGGATATGTTGCTTGTTTTGTGATATAATTTATTCATGTTTGGTGATGGTTCCAATGTTCACAAAATGGACTCTGTCAGTACAATACAATCTCAATTTATTAAATGTGCAATGAGGATTCCACCTATATTCAGACCAGGCATGACCAGCTCTGAAAACTTAAAAGGCATGAATGACTACAGGAATTTTTTTCAACCAATTTCAGCAAGCAATGTAACCAGTAAGGCAGTAGACTTTAAAGACAACTGTGAATTCCTGCCAAATTGTATTTCTAAAAGTTTTGCTCAATGTTATTTAAAGTTGGAATATTGAACCTTTGGTGCTACACAAAATTCTGTTACTCAGTTCCATAAGAGATGCTCTCACTTTCTTCTACTTGTTTTTTGCAATAACAAGCAAAAGGTTATCAAACTTGGGTTGTAATGCTGGCATACATATTTATATACATGCAAATATCTTTCCATATAATTACTAGCCTTGCTCTGTTTATACTATGTACAGTTATCATACATAACACTATCAACTAAAGTATTATTTTCATCTTACGCAGTTTAAAACTTTAAATATCACAAAACATACTTTTATTACAATTTATACATTGTATATATGTAAATACAATTAATTGATTAATAAATATATGAACTGCAAAACATTAATTGATGGGTAATTCATGTAGAACACAGCCTCTTACCTTTACCACTCACTTCTACCTAATTATCATGATCAACCTGACAAATTGTTGTTGTTGTTGTTGGCACTCCGTCGCTTACGTTGTCGAGGGTTCCAGTTGATCCGATCAACAGAACAGCCTGCTCGTGAAATTAACGTGCAAGTGGCTGAGCACTCCACAGACACGTGTACCTTTAACGTAGTTCTCAGGGATATTCAGCGTGACACAGTGTGACAAAGCTGACCCTTTGAATTACAGGCACAACGGAAACAGGAAGTAAGAGTGAGAGAAAGAGTACAGCAGGGTTTGCCACCATCTCCTGCCGGAGCCTCGTGGAGTTTTAGGTGTTTTTGCTCAATAAACACTCACAATGCCCGGTCTGGGAATCGAAACCGCGATCCTATGTCCGCTGCCCTAACCACTGGGTCATTGCGCCTCCACTCCTGACAAATATAATATTTAAGGACATTGTTTGAATAAGTGAAACAAGTTTATTGCTTATAGACATAGTTCATTTCAGATTACAGCATTCAATGTATCTTTTCTAAAGACAATAGTGTATGATTTAAAAGAAATTTTGTTGCATAGAGGCTCTCTCTTTGGTTCAAACTTTTATGATTCATCTTCCGTTCAGGTCTTTGCTAAATTACTATTCTGAGGCAATGTTTACCATAGGTTATATTTTAGTGCCATGCTTTATGTCTAGTGTGAATGTGTTTATGATTTGATAAAATTCCACTATGAGAGAATGTTTTACCACAAATATCACAGCAGTATGGCTTTTCACCAGTATGAATACGTTTGTGACTAGTCAAATGAGTATTCTGAGAGAATGCTTTCCCACAGATATCACAGTGATATGGTTTTTCACCTGTATGGAAACGTTGGTGAATGTTTAAGCTATCATGTCGTGAGAATGTTTTACCACAGGTTTCACAGTGATAGGGTTTCTCACCTGTGTGAAGACGTTTATGGATTGTTAATTTACCACTTTGAAAGAAATTTTTCCCACAGATATCACAATGGTATGGTTTCTCACCTGAGTGTATACGTTTGTGACACGTTAAGCCGCTGTTGTGGGAGAATGTTTTATTACAAATATCACAGTGGTATGGTTTTTCACCAGTGTGAATACGTTTATGACATGTTACACCACTAGTATGTGAGAATGTTTTACCACAGATATCACAGTGATAGGGTTTCTCCCCTGTGTGAATACGTTTATGACAAGTCAAAGCACTATTGTGAGAGAATGACTTACCACAAATATCACAGTGGTACGCTTTCTTCCCTGTATGAACACATTTATGACTAGTCAAATTACTATTCCCACAGAATGTTTTGCCACAGATATCACAGTAATATGGTTTCTCACCCGTGTGAATCCGTTTGTGACGATTTAATTTGCCTCTCGCAAGGAATGTTTTACCACAAATATTACAGTTGTATAATCCATCACCAATGTGGAAACATATATGACAAATTAACTGACTTCTCTCAGAGAATGTTTTATCACAGGTGTCACAGTGATAGAGTTTATCTGAAGTGTGAATACATTTATGTAAAGACAAAAAGTTTTTTATTAGGAATCGTTTACCACAAATTTCACATTGGTAACGGAGTGAGCTAGTGTTGAGTATCTTATGTTTTGAGGTATTAGTTCTTTGTGCAAATATTTTACCGTTGTTACTACTGAGATTTGATTTCTTTTCAATGTACATTGTTTGATTAGATACACAAAGATTATCAGGGTGTTTTTCACCATGAACCTCACTCCTACACAGTTTCCCATCCATAATTTACTCTTTTGCCAATATTTCAAAGAAGAAGCAGATATCAGACACAACAAAAATATAGTTCTGGTGTAATGTCAAATTTTCTCCAATATGACCATCACCATCTAACCAATATATTTCCAATCAACACCACAATTATTAATGAAATTTAATCATAGTTAGATAAACTGTCACAAGCTTTCTTGATGATAATGTAATTCTGCAGTCTTTAAAATTTCATACATTGGTTGATGTTCTCTCAATGTCAACAGAAAATCTGAAATAAAAATTAAAAAATAGACAAAATCTCTATATAACAGCCAAATAATTGTTGGTTGATTGATTTCTCTAATCATGCTTTACATTGTATAAAGAGAGGGAGTTAACATAGTGGTGCATAATGAGGGCATATACGAGGCTTGGTGTCAGGCAATAACTTTCTGAAAAATAGACATTTTTTAAATGAAATTTTGTAAAGATAGGCCTTCAATGGAGTAGATTGCAACAGTGTTGATAATATTTAGAAACATAACATATTTGTTGCAAATTTACAAATGAGAAATTTGCTTTCGTAGCGGGAGAGAGAGATACTATATGTCCCGGTGTCCTGTCCCATTAGCAAATTTGTGCCGTTTGGCTATGAAATGTCTCGGAATGTTCATATAATAGATTATGTACTCTAATTCTAAGAAGGTAAAACTAAAAATGTTGAATTTGGCAAGGAGTCCTAACCCTGCCATGCATGATTCAAACACAAACTAATGAACATACTCATGTCACAGGTGAGTGTAAGCCTAGCACTATGTGTCTTTCCCAGGTGTCCAGTGGATGTGTAGTGAAGGCGCATGGCTTAGTGGTTAGTGTATTCGGCTCACGATCGTAAGATTACGAATTCGATTTATGGCGACAAGTTGTGTCCTTGAGCAAGACGCTTTATTTCACGTTGCTCCAGTCCACTCAGCTGGCAAAAAAAATGAGTTGTTCCTGTGCTTCAAACGGCCAGCCTTGTTACATTTTGTGTCACGCTGAGTCTCCCTGAGAACTACGTTAAGGGTACGCGTGTCTGGGGAGTACTCAGCTACTTGCACATTCATTTCACAAGCAGGCTATTCCATTGATTGGATCAACCGGAACACTCGTCGTCGTAATCCGCAGAGTGCCAGTAAAGTGGCTGTATGGCGTACCTATGTTGTATTAACACTCTCAAGTCACAAGGATTTGATTAAAAATAACTAATTCTCGAGATTCAGGATATATTATACGATTAATAGAAGTTTACGGATTTCCCCAAGCATGTTCTAACTCGCTGTTTGAAGTTCAGAAATATATTAAAAGAAACAAAAAAATGCACATAATGGAAAGTTCTTTACACAAGCACCTACAGTTTGAAGATTATCCTGAGTTAAACCCAAGTAATTTTGGTATGCTTATCTGTGTGTGTGTGTGTGTGTGCGTGTAAGAAAGAAACTTGTGGAATCGGCAAAATATAAAGAAAAAAATTAGTTACAAATGTTTAGGGAAAGAAACTAAAAAAGATAATAAATACCCGAAAATACAGTCTGTTGATAGTTAGGCTTATGTAATTTCTCGTCACTTAGTGTAATAGTTCTTTTTGCCTTTCGTATAACACTGACGGACAGAAGGAGCTAATGAAGTTGATAGAAATTATAAACATTTGGACACCTTCGTTGTCAGAATAATTCAAGCGATAAATCTTTATCTTGACATTACTAAGTTTTCTTTCGTAAAAAAATTATATCATCGAAAAATTCAGGCGATCTTTCGCTTTAGAAATATATAAGTGAAAATAGAAATCAACCATCCAAACAGCAACCCCTAGATTCCTTCAACAAGGAAACAAAGAAGAGAAAAAGTGAATTCGGCAACGAAAGAAAATGGGAGGGGAGGTAGAAAAAGGCTGTACACACCAGTCCGAACGGTGTATTCAAATGCGCCTGCAGACATAAATAATAAAGGCATTGCTACGGATAATGGCCAGCGACATTAGCAGAATTTTTTTTTCAGAATCATAATCTCCGTATTTTTCTAGGTATTTCGCCCAAAAAAGTTTTTGAAAAAGTGAAAAATAAAGAAATGTGCGGTGAATGGAATTTAAATTTTGAAGTTGCGATTTTTGCCAGTTTTTTTTTTTTTTTTTTTTTTCAGAATCGGAATCTCCATAGCCGAAAACGATGTAAGGCTAAGTTGACGTCGGTGGAACTTGAACTCAGAACGTTTAAAGACCCGAAACGAATGGTGCAACGCATTTTTACCAACAGTCGAACAATTCTGCCATTTCATTGCCCTGTAAAATATTTTTACGAAAAAGCGGCTAATGATACATTCATCAGCTCTTTATTAAGGAACAAAATGTTGGATTTCACTTCATTTCTAAATATTATTGCATCAAATAATATGAAAATACGGAAGGAAAACAGTAAGTTGATCTATTGTCAATAGCTAATTGCTAAACAGGGTATTTTAGTATTTCTCGTGCAAATATCTTTGTTGTAACAATCCGTGATATGTATTAATGGTGAGATGTTATTTACATTTATGTTTAATCTCTATTGGCTAAAACTAACAAAAATTTCGAATTTTAAAGGGTTGTAACATTTTCATTTTTAAATAATGTAAAAAAAAAAAAAACCAATGTGATTTTCATAACTAGCAGGTAAAACTACATTAATGTTGAAAATTCAAACCAAACCAGGTCGTACGAACGAAAAAGATAACTACCTTTAATAGCTTTTGTGTTAACATGTATTAACTATTCTATGATACGACAGGAAAAGTGCCATATTAGAAATCCTATCTAGAGACATTCTGAAAACAGAACATTCCTTTAACAAAGAATTTGTTTCTACTTTATTTAAACAAGACATTGAAACAACATGAAAGTGAGCGAGTTTGAACTAGGTTTCTATAACACGCCACCCTACTTTTGGACATAGCTTTTTCTCAAGCTACATTTCATTTTCAAGACAGGTTGTAATTCCAGGAATATTTGGCTACTATTTCTCGCATTCATTAATCACACATAGGCTCTCTTGTAGTAAGCAGAGGTGGTTCTGTTAGCATGGATAGGTGGATATAAAGACATTTAAATCAATCTGTGTATACATACTATTACTCTAAACTTTCTATATTTTAACACTAATAAAAAATATTCTGCTCGTCTAAATCTATTATCCCTGTATTTTTTTTCCTTTCAAAATTTTCATTTGTTTCCACTATATGTGTCTGTCCTCTGTAGATAACGTCCGTTCTACATTATATCATTATATTCTTCACTTCAGGATTTGTGTAGATACTGAAATAGTAATTGCTGATATCAAGAAATTTGATTTTGAAAACAGAAGATTATCATTATCAAGAACACAATAGATTGTAACAGAGACAGAACATGAAGATTCAGTTTGGTTTATCTGTAATATCTTTTCATATCAGTGTGGATCTTGAGAACTGGAGTCTGCTTACCTGCTGATTTTTGTTTGCAATATTGAACTCTAGGAAATGAAACTGTCCTAATAAAATATCTTGTAATTATTTCCTTATGAAGGAGATATCTTCAGACTTTGTGAAATCTCAACTTTTATTGTAAAAGAAAATTCATTCTAACTTTAGTATTTAAGAAGTTTCATAGAATTTGCTTACCTTCATTGAACATTATAAATTAATCTACTTTTTTTTAAAAGTATATTATTGAAGAAAGAAGAAAATTATGGAAGAAAAGCTTTGTGAAAACCAGGTTTACGATCAAACACAGCCTGAATCCAATGACATATCTAATCTGGTATATGTAGATGTAGAAAAGCAATCATGTCCCTTTGACATTCATAAGAAAACATTCACACAGTCCAATGTACTGCTTACAAGCTTTAAGGTTAAAAAAATTTACAGCAAAGCAATTGCAAAAACTCGTTTATTCTCAAAGGGTGTTCAGTCAGATCAGAAAGATTTTGAATGCTTAATTTGTGGTAAAGTATTCCTTCAGAATTCATATTTGACTAGACACAAACTGACTCACAGAAGCAAGAAACCACACCACTGTGATATCTGTGACAAAACCTTTTCTGTCCGCAGTACTTTGACTAATCATAGACGTATTCATACTGGTGAAAAACCATATCACTGTGATATTTGTGGGAGAAGTTTCACTCAGCTAAATCATTTGAGTAGACACAAATATATTCACTCAGGTGAGAAACCATTTCACTGTGATATCTGTGGGAAAACATTCTCTCAGACTGACAGCTTAACTCGTCACATACGTATTCATACAGGTGAGAAACCATATCAGTGTGGTATATGTAGTAAAACATTCGCCCGAAGTTCTAATTTAAATGTTCACAAATACATTCACACCAGTGAAAAGCCACACTGTTGTGATGTCTGTGGGAAAACATTCTCTGGAAGAGGTAACATGACTGTTCACAGACGTACTCACACTGGTGAGAAACCATACCATTGTGATATCTGTGGGAAAGCCTTCTCTGCATATTATACTTTGGCTAGTCACAAACAAGCTCACATAGGAATTAGACCATACCGCTGTGATATTTGTGGGAAAACATTCACGCGTAGTAGTAGGTTAACTAATCATATACGCATCCACACAGGTGAAAGACCATACCACTGTAAAACCTGTGGAAAAACATTCTCTCAGAATGTTCATTTAACTCAACATGTACGGGTTCACACTGGTGAGAAACCATACCACTGTGATATCTGTGGTAAAACATTCTCTCAGAATACACATTTAAAGATTCATATACGTGGTCACACAGGTGAGAGACCATACAGTTGTGATATTTGTGGTAAAACATTCTCTGATAATCAGCATTTAACTCGCCACAGACCTGTTCACACTGGTGTGCAACCATATCGCTGCAACATCTGTGGTAGGACTTTCTCTAAGAATAAAATTTTGACTAATCACAAACAAAAAGCACATGAAAACCAAACTGTAAAACAAGGGAAATAATTAAAAGAATTTGTAAAATTATTACTTTATGACATAATGGAATTAATACCGTGAATGTTTAAAGAACATCACAGAAAATTAATGAATGCCATGTTTATATAATGTTACTTGAATTATTTGAGAATATTTTGTAACATTTGCAAAAGGTTATAAATCAGTGTGTTGTAATTTTTATTAACTGTTAACTTTCTAAAACAATTTGTTTTGTATATCACCCAAATATTTTACATAGTTAAGAAAATTTTCAATAAAATTTTTCATACACTGATTAATAAAAAAATAATCTTTCTGATTTGCAATGTTTACAAACTACAATTTCTTTTTTTACTCTCTCCAACACAATCTGGAGAATTTCCAGAACATTCTTCAGCATGATTAAATAAGTGTATATAGATTTACATGTGTAAATGGGACGGACCATTTATTTAAATAACAAATAAAATTGATGTATTTTATAATTAAATTTTAATATTTTATCTGCTTACAGACATTTGTCGCTATTAAAATGTTATGAGCTGATGATAGCTGTGTTTCGTTATGGAATTACTTTTGTGATTTTAAATTGAAGTTGCAATAATCTACAAAGTATATCTTTTATCAGTTATTTCCAGTATAGTAAGTTTGTGTAGCTGGAAGAAGGGTGATTTACTGTAAAAGTCAGGTCTTAATTGAAAAGAGTTCCCTTGCAGATTACTGCATTTAAACTATTATAGATCATCATTATCATTTTTAATGTGCACTTGTGTATGTTTGCATGAGTTTGTTGAGGCAGATCTTATGATGGCCAGATACCCTTCCTGTCACCAACCCTCACTTGTTTCTAAGCAAATATTTTTCCATGGCCATATAAGTTTTTTGCTGAATAGGGAAAATGAATGACACTGACTGACACTCATTTACAAATATGCTATGTTAATGGCAAGGAGACACAAACTTATATATATATATATAAATAAAACTTAACTGAATCCACAGAAGCTGACCATGCTATGCAATCACATATGCTTGATGCCAGTCATGATTCTAATGGCAGATGCTATACATTGATTCAAGATCCAATTTGATCATATTAATTCTCTTTTCAGCTGTCTACCTTACCATTTAGGTCATTCTGAAAATGAGTCTGGTGTAACATCAGAAATGACTTTGTTTTGTGAACAGCAGAATGCATCACCAAAACCAAGGGAGGTATCTTTTGAGAAAGAGCTCTTGAAAAGAATCACTCTATCAATGACAACAAACATCAGAATTTGACACAAAATCCAAAACATGGAGCGTCAGCAAAGATTTTTGTACTGATTTTGTGCTCTGTGTTGATGCTCATGAAGAAATTTTGTCGCAGAAGGACAATGAATATCTTGGCTGTGATGCCTCATTAGTTGTTGCAAGAATATGTATCATCCTTCTTAAAGAAAGAGAGGAAGCCTGTGTCACTCCAGTCTTGTGGGAGAGATTTTAAGTCTCCTGTTCCTAGATGCAAGTGATTACACAATGCAACCAGGAAACCAAGACATTGAAACAATTTGTGAGGATCTTACCAGACAAACCATCAACACCTGGGGCCTTGTTCCGAAGTTTGTGGTTAGATTTGCACACCTTTATGTTTTAGGCACTCAGATAATATGTAAAGAATGGTATCTATGAACAAATCATAGTTGAGTAGGGTCATAAAATGGTCACATCTTTGACTGTGATGTTCATCAAAATTCAAAATAACTACACCTTGAATACCAAGAATTGTTTTTTTGTTGATATGTAGCCCTTCACAGTTGACTTAAGTTGGTGCAGTTTTCATGAATCCTCAACAGGAGCTATTTGTTTCATGTCCAGAGCAACAGTATACCAGTATTCATTGCCGACAGCATAGACAAAATGAATTGTTTGTCTTTTGAGTAGCTGATAGTTAATGGTGTCCAAGCACAATTAGAACTCTCAATGAATTCTGTAGTGCAGTCTGATGTCCAATCCTTTTGCTTATTCCTGGTAAACCTGAATTCTTGAGTTGTTAATCTTTACATGTGATGCTTAAAATTGTGCTACTTGTTTTCAGCCTGGGTTTCAGTTTGTTAAAGAGTAACCAAGCCACTAAAGCAGTTTCACAGTTCAAGCTAGAAATGCATGATGGTGTCACTGATTAACTTCTGAATTACATCATGCCGATCATTCCCAAGAAGTTTGAAATAGTGCTATTCGTGGTTAGCAAGACCACGAGTAAAAAAGCTTTATTTTATTTTGCAATAAAAAGGAAATAGAATTAAAAGATGCTTAAGTTGAGAATTAAATATGCAGGATCTTGAAATTTGTCTGAGACCAAAGGCAACCTATGTGTTTAAAGAGAATTCTTGGCAGAACTAAATTTCTGCCCCCACCCCACAGACTTTGGGTGATCATAACTTTCAGAAAAATGGATATTTTTTAATGAAATTTTCTACGAATATGTATTATATCATGTAGATTCCGAATATATAATTTTTTTTTTGTGGGAGAGTGTTTTAGGAGGGGGAGAATTTCGGAAAATTCACTGGAGTCCACTTCAATTCATTTTAACTTTAAGGAAAATGGAAATTTTTTATAGAAATTCTCTACAAATATACCTCGGACTATTTAGATTCCTAGGATATAAGGATTTTAGGGGAAAACAATTGGGGGTTATTTCTGAGAACTGTTCCCCATTCGGGAGTGTTTTGGAACAAGTCGTCCATATTTGTTTCCTTTTCTGTTTTGTGCATCCGTAGATTTCTACAGAAGTCCAGACAACGAAGGCAAATGACGCCCTCACCAGAAAACTCGTTGTGCTAAAAATAACAGCTAAAGGTCTGGTATACAGAAATATGTTATTATGACGACTTAACTGTTGCATACGATCTTTTTTTTTTTCACTTTAAGTAAATTCCCAGGTAAACGTTTCTAATAGAAAGGCAGAAGACACCAGAAGCAAAGATAAGGAATATACACGCACAGTTAAATATAACAGTGTAAAGTATAATTCGTTACATGATCTCTATAATAAACATGGGCGTAATTTAGTATTGACTCGAATTCTATAAACGTACTACTCGGTAATTTCCGTGAGCACGTGTTGTCTTGTCAAATGTTTGGGTAAACCTCATCACCCACTCACTCTCTTTTTCTTTCTGTCTCTCTGTCTCTCTCTCTCTCTCTCTTTATTGCACTCATTCTCTCTCTCTCTCTCTCTCTTTATTGCACTCATTCTCTCTCTCTCTCTCTCTTTATTGCACTCATTCTCTCTCTCTCTCCACACAAAAATGAAACTCATTTCGGCGCCAAAAATTGGAAATTTATTTTACAATCTGGGATTATTATATCCAGTGATTTTAAGAGGTAAGAAAAAGATATTGGCATAACTAGAGGTAAAACCCTGTAGTTATGCCAAGATGGGCAGGAGATATTTTTGTTTTAATATTGGCAAAAAAGTGCCTTAATATTATACTTCGTTTCACACATACATGCAAAAACTGTACACACTCTAACTTCTATAACCTCTGCATTTTCATATATTCATTTCAAACTTCTTTGAATTTTCAATCTAATGTAATCCACACTCTCTCGAAAACGTATTTCTGCAAAATGTTATCTAGAATTATGGGAAAAGAAAGAAATAGCAAAAAATATTTGAAAATGGGGGTGGGGGTGAAGTTTCCGAGGCTTCCACCCCACCTCACCCCGTTTTCCGAGCCTAAAAAAAAGGGTTTTGTAGCATAGTAGATCACCGGAATTCATTCAATGCAAAAAAACAAATTCCAATGATTCCGGGATATGATGTGGGGGTATTTATTTTTGAAAAATTGAAATTTTACAAAATTTTTTTTTTTCAGAATCATAATCTCCGTATTTTTCTACGTATTTCACCAAAAAAATTTTAGTTCAATAGAAATTTCAAACTTCTGATTTTTGGCAATTTTCCGGAATCTCTGTATCCGAAAACCGAAATCTGTAGTTATGCAGAATTATTTTTACGAAAGTATGGCTTATTATTCGATAGATTGATCACGGTTTTCTGTGAAACAAGTGAATTAAGCTAAAAGAATATCTAAGAAGTGTATTATGTCTGTTAATACCTATATATTTATTTCACCTATCAATACTGTGGCATCAAAGAATGAGGTAAGACACAAAGAAAACAATAAGTTAATCTATTATCAGTAGCTAATTATTGAATATGTTTTAGTGCAAACATCTTTGAACCACCCTCAGTATGTATTAATTCTGAGATGTTATTTACATGCAGGCTTAATTTCTATTTAAAAATAAGCATTGGTGACGCTCAGTTTAAGAAACTATTTACTAATAATGACATTGAAGTATTTGTCATTAATTGTAACGTATTGTCACAATGTTTTCCCAGTTAAAGCAGTTTCAATTTTGACGAGATATCTGTGTATATATTTTGGTTTATCGTGTTATTGTACTTAATTATCGTCACTTTATCGAAAGACATCAGTATTGGTAATAATCCCAAAGCAATTAAAACCATTGTTTGTTCCCTACGTTGTTTGTAGTTTCTCGTCTCTTATCTCTGCCCAGACTTGTTAACATAATATATAATTAGGCAAGCCATCGTTTTTGGTTTTATTATGCTAACATCTTCATATTTCCCGGTCTTTATCCACATATAGATCGAGTATTCCTACGATTTCTTTCACATTTTCTATCCCGGTGTTCCTCGTCACTACCACAGGTGCTTCTCATACCAAGAGGGGCACTACCAGAAAAATTAGTATTGTTGCCATTCTTGTCATTATCCTAGCTTGCTAGTGTGTGTGCCGCCCGGGGCGGCGCTTCCGTTTGCCGCCCCCGGACCCCACAAAAAACACATTGCCTACAGCAGAACCCAAAAGTGCAGCCCCTACCGCCCCCACTAGCTACGCTAGTGTTTAAAGTGACTACGTTTAGGCTTAATTTGGTCTGTATGAAGCAAAGATCCAATCCCATTCCTCGTAATGATAGCAGTATTGTTTCCAGCTTGCATCACAAAGTATTCCAATTCTGTATTCGAATCATTTTTTATACCATATCTGCTGGTGTATGGGGGAGGACAGTGTAGGGTGCACGGAATAAAAAGAACGTCTGCAGTAACTTCTAGTTAAATAATAGATTGCTGAATATATTTATTTTTAACTTTTGTCATCGAATTCTTCATGAATTATATATTCATGTAAAATGTAAATAAAGACCCATTGGATCTACGTTTCCTTCATATGATGCTTTAGCACTCATCTACGTATATTTTGTCATTGTTGTGTTCACTTTCGTTGTCAAACACAGCTCGTATCTCCTTATTCCATTATAGAAGATCTATAACTGGGTTCAATTTTTGTAATCCAGTGGTTGCTAACGAAGGGTTCCACACTGTTATTTGCTGATTGTTGAAGAAGCTCGCAAATGATGAATGACTTGTAAGACTCACAAGCCATGTACAAAAGTACAGTCAGCAATAAGCTCAGCAACGAATTTAGCATACATGTAAACACAAGTACACATGTGAAACAGACTTTCAAATGTCCAAATAGCACCCTAGAAGAAGTTGTTTTTTTTTTTTTTTTTACTTCGGTGACCTAATATATAATGGAGGTGGTGGTTTCAAAAGTGCAACAACCTGAGTAAAAACAAATTGGAAAAAGGTCAGTGAGCTATTACATCCCCTGGTAAACAAAGTGGTATTTCCCTTTCAAAGTAAAAGGTAGATTGTATGGTACTTGTATACAAACTGTGATGCTGCACAATTGCTAGACGTGGTTCTTAAATAGAGACGATTTGAGATGGCCAGAAAGAGATGAAGCAAACTTGATTTTCTAGATGTGTAATGTTAGTGTGTATGAAAGAAAATCTGAGAATAAGAGGCAACGATAAAGCTTACTCTGGGGCAGGCATGTGATGTATATGGAGGGTGGCAGCTGTACAAAGCAGAGCACTCTTAGCGAATTGAACTTGTGGACGAGAATGACCTAAGAAGATATGAGATGAAGTGGTGAAAACTGACCTCAATATGTTCAGCCTCTTGATGGATATAAGAAGAAACTGTGTTGCAAGATTTGGTGCTGGGGAATACCCATAAAGGCAAGGCAGAGCAAGTATTAAAATGGAATGAATGAAGGAAATTGGGAGAGATAATATACCTAGATTTTTGTTCTCTTGCCTAATGTGTCCCATCACTTTTTTATTCTCTCAACTCTATCATTCACTCTTTCCTTCTATTCATTGTACTATGCAGCAAGTATGACTAAAGATAGCAATGGTTCTATCCAACCATCTAATTTCTCTGACACTGAGCATCTTTTCCATTCACAGTGCCAGGCTGTCTGGATAACAAGCAGATTCAAAACCTCTCTCCATCCTTATCATTCAACCTCTCTCTCTCTCTCTCTCTCTTTTCAACATACTTATTTGTAAAGGATTATGTTAGATCATAACCAATACTTACTACCATCATTTTTTGTCATTAGTTATTACTACTTCCTCACTATACCACTTTCTCTTACTATTCATCATTTTCTCTTACCACCACCCATCTCTATTACTTTCAACCACTCAGTCTCTCTTTCTCTATATCTTTGTCTCTTATTTTGTCTCTTATTTTGTCTCACACAAGCAAACATGTAGCTGCCATCATTCTCTTTCTTCCATTATTTCCTCATATTCTGTTTCCTTTTATGTATTCTTGCTCTCTTCTTTCATTCACCATTGTTCTTCCTCTGTCCTATTTACCCTCTTGATCATATTACCTTGAGTGAGCAGAAACATTGTTGGGTAGTGAGGACTCTTTAGCCTTGTACGTTGCAACCTCATCAAGGCTTGTACTATGGTAAAATATGCTAGTACATTCTGTAAAGTGGATGACAAAAGGGTAGAGACAATTCAGGGTTGAGAAAACTCTTTAATCTGGATGAGGGCATCACAACCTCCCTTGAGTTGGTGCTTTGATAAAATAATTCCAATACACTCAGCAAAGTGGTTAGTGTTAGGAATAGCAACATACAGCCATAGAAGCCATGTCAAAAATGGAATGTACAAGTGAGACATAATCTCCTGACCCATCTGTGAGGGCAGTAACTCCAAATAAGAACTGATTTGGAAGGTGATGACTCATTCATCCTATACCAGCATGGAATGTGGATATAAAAGTCATAATGACACAGGTGTGTGTGTATAACATGCCTACATGTATATACATACATATATATGTGTGTGTGTAAAAATATATGTATATGTCATCTCACCATTTTAATATCCATTTTTTCTTTGCTTACATGGGTTACTCGAAATTTGTTGAGGCAGGTTTTGTATGGCCAGCTGTCCTTCCTGTCACCAACCCTTACCTGTTTTCAAGTGAGATAATATTTCCCCATCACCAGACATGTTTTGATGGAATATGGAAAATAAAGAGTGCTGCTTGCATGACAGTAACACTCATTTACAACTTTTATGCAATATCAAAAGAAGGAGACAGTAACACATGCACACACACATACACATATATAAATAAACATATGATGAGCTTCTTTCAGTTTCTGACTACCAAATGCACTCCCAAGACTTTTGTCAGCCTGGGACTATAGTAGAAGATGCTTATCCATGGTACCATGCCATGTGACTGAACCAGAACTATGTGGTTAGGAAGGAAACTTCTTAGTACACACACACACACACATCTATACATATATACTGATACCTCAACATTGATATCAAGCTGTTACTAAAGATCTGTTATCAGAAGTGATTATAACTGGAATTTCAATGACCTTATTCTTGTCTAAGCTTCCCAGCCTTATATTGTTATATGTTTATGATCCTTAATTATGCTATTCTTTTGACATCTGTATGTAGCTTATTATTAACTCATTTCTAATGTCCCCATCCACACACCACATCATCCATTTATGCTACATATCCATTCTATTGTCTCTTTCTTATGTAGATGTTTTCTGAGCCTTTTTATTATTATTCTGTCATCTCATGTCTCTGTTGAAGTCTCCCCTGCTTAATAGCCTTCATGTTCACTTTTCAGTATCCTTTCTAGTTTATGTTCTTTATTTCAGAGTTTGTGGTGATATTGAAATGGTAATTGCTGATTCAAAATATATCAAGAAATACGTCAGATTTTGAAAATTGAAGACAGACATTATCAAGGAACCCAATTAACTGTTCTTTATAACCTTGATTAGGTTTCTGTGAAATTTAAATTATAGTTATAAAGGGATTGCAGCATAAACTTGATAACATATCTGTCTTGGTTTACATGTAATGTCTTTCATATCTGAGTGTCTCTTCAAAGCTAGAGTCAGTTTACTTGCTTGTTTTTAATTCCAAGATTGAAGGAAAAAGAAAAAAAAAATTGTCCTAATAAAGTATCTTGAAACTGCTTCTTTATGACCAAGACATCTACAGACTTTGTGAAACATCACTTTTTACACCTAGAGTATATATATTGTAATCTTCAGTATTTATTGAAAGTTTCATATAATATATATATTCTTCTTCATGAGACATCTGAAATTTAACTAAATTTACAAAAAGGAAATATTTACTATAAAAGAAGGAGGAAACTTATGGAGGAGAAATTGTGTGAAAGAAAGGTTCACTATCAAATGCAGTCTGAATCTAGTGTTGTATCTCATGTGTAAATACAAAAAAAATCTCAACACTCCAATGCCTGTAGGAAGGTATTCACACAGTCTAATAATATACTTAAACAAAAGTTAATTCATACAAGCTCAAAATCTTAAACATTGTGAGACTTATGGTAAAATGATTGCTAAAAGCAATTCTTTACCTATTCATAAATATATTCACATAGATGAGAAAATTTATCAATGTGTAACCTGTGGTAAAACATTCTTTAAATATAGTCATTTAACACGACACCAAGCTGTTCATTCTGCTGAGAAACCATACCACTGTAATATCTGTGGTAAATCATTTTCTTATAATAGTAGTTTAACTGTTCACAAATATATTCACACTGGTGAGAAACCATTTCATTGTGATATTTGTAATAAAACATTCTCTCGAAAGTATTATTTAACTAGTCATAGATACAGTCACACAGGTGAGAGACCACATCATTGTGATATCTGTGGTAGAAATTTCTCTGAAAGTAGTACTTTAACTAATCATAGACGTATTCATACTGGTGAAAAGCCATATCACTGTGATATTTGTGGCAAAACATTCACTCAGTATGGTCATTTGACCAGACACAAATATATTCACTCAGGTGAGAAACCATATCACTGTGATATTTGCAGCAAAACATTCTCCCATAGTAATAGTTTAACTATTCATAAACGTATTCACACAGGAGAGAAACCATATCAGTGTGGTATTTGCGCAAAAACATTCTCCCGAAATTCTTATTTGAGTAGTCATAAATATGTTCACACTGGTGAAAAACCATACCATTGTGATGTCTGTGGGAAAGCATTTTCTGAAAATGGTACTCTGACTACTCATAAACGAATTCACACAGGAGAGAAACCATACCACTGTGATATTTGTGGGAAAACCTTCTCTGAGAATGGTACTCTGACAAGTCATAAACGAATTCACACAGGAGAGAAACCATTCCACTGTGATATCTGTGGGAAAACATTTTCTGACAGTAGTAAATTATCTAAACATAAGCGCATTCACACTGGTGAAAAACCATACCACTGTGATATCTGTGGTAAAACATTCACTCAAAGTAGTCACCTGACACTACATGTACGTGTTCACACAGGTGAAAAACCATACCACTGTGATATCTGTGGCAAAACGTTCTCCCAGAGCAGTCATTTGACACTACATGTACGTGTTCACACAGGTGAAAAACCATATTATTGTGATATTTGTGGTAAAACCTTCTCTGATAATCAACATTTAACTCGACATCGACGTGTTCACACAGGTGAAAAATCATATCATTGTGATATATGTGGAGAAACATTCCCTAAGAATTGTAGTTTGAGTAGTCATAGACAAAATCACATGAAAGACAAGACATGAAAAAATAGAATTACTTTGAATAAATTATACCAATTATTATTTCAGGAAACCACAATGGATTCCTATGTGGCAGTTAGTACTATGCAATAATGATATAATGTTGAACTTGAACCTTCTACAATGCAGACAAATATGGACTTACTTGTCTCAATGGGGCCATTTCTTTTGTAGAAAATCAGTGTAAATAAAAGAAGTTATAATATGTATAGTTAAACTTTACATAAATTCATAAACCTCTTTATTAATTCACTTTGGATTAACATAAATATCTGATCTGATTACACACATTTGTTACTATTTTGATGTTACAAACAGTTGACAGTTGTGTATTATGACTCAATTACTTTTGTCTTTGTGAATTTAAGCTGCAATAGTCTATATCAGTTCTTTATGCAATAAGTTTGGAAGAAAGGTGATTTACTGTAAGATTTTTTATTCTTTAACTGAAATGGTTTTGTTTGCAGGTTATTGCATTCAACACGTCAATTCAAAAATAAAATAAATATTCCAAATTATCAATTTGAGAATAGAACTATAACTTGAAAAAAGAGGATGTAGAAGTTGAAAATAGCTTTTCATATAATTAGTAACATCTATTGGGAATCTAAATTTTTAATAAAGAATTGCAGTATAACAGAGATTTGGATTTTGATAAAACATGCTGCAAGGCAAGAACTAATTCCATAATTAGAGCAGGACCACAGATAGGCAGTATATGACGAGGATGGAATAGTGAAGTAAATATGAGTTTGTAAGGAGTAGAAAGAAGTGGGTAATAGAATACATAAAGGCTAAGCTGCATGATAAATGTTAGGTGTACTTTGCTACTAGTTTCTATATCCAAATGAAGATTTTTGCCAATGCCCAGTCAGAACAAATATATTAGTAGTAGCACTAAGCAATGATAAGAAATATACAAACTTTAGGTTAGTTCAAATATATTTGTAACATATTTTAACTTTTGAAGGCAATTTACATGCATTTTACCATGGAGAAAAATAATTCTCACTTATGGTAAAAGGTGTACATATGATGGCTTCTTTTAGTTTCTATCAAATCCATTACAAAGTTTTGGTCAGTCCCAGGCTATAGTAGAATACACTTGCTCAAGGTGCAGTGGGACTGAATCCAAAATTACATGGTTGGAAAACAATATTTTCAACTTAGTTTATGAGTTTGTACAGGAAAGTACCTGCTACTTATTTAGTTTACCATTGTACAAGAAGGTACCTTTGCATATGACTGAGTTAGAATCATTATCATCCACAATCAGCCTATGTTTCACTACTATGTAGCACTACTGTTGTACACAAGCACCATATAATCTGCCTTTTATTCTGAAAGAGATCTTTTGTAGCCGACAGAGGTAATAGCTCCCTGAACTTTCTCCATCCTATTCTTCTTCAAGCAACTACACTTTCAGAACACTCTCCCCCGCTACTAATTAGGTCACCTAGTTAACAGAAGCTATTTGCTATTTCTAGGGAGCCCTCAGGGCATTTGAGAAAAGTTATTCCATGTGTGTTCTTAGTCTTTTTGACTCCTGTATACCTTCCACATACAAACACTACTTCCTCCATTAACCTTCTTGTGGTTCCACTGCACCACTTATGCATCCATAGCTTTCACTGGACATATCATATGGAATTCCTGCTTACACTTTTCCTACATATTGAGCAAAACCATTTACCTGAGGAGAGTGAAGTCTTGTTTGTTTTCCTGTTTATTAGAACTTTGGTCTCTGCTAAGTTAGCTTTAAGGCTCTTCATTTCCAGTTTTTGCTTCCACATCTGGAATTTCTTTTCTTATTCTACTGTAATAAATTTTGCTATGAGAATGAAGTCACAGCTGGTCTTAATCTCCTCTGCTGTAGCCTGGAGGGCAATGATGAATAGGAGGGGACTGAAAACTGATCCCTGTGCCCGAAATTCATAGCTATACTCACACCTAACTCCTATCTTACTGATTGCACCTCCATACATGGTTTGTAAGGCTCTCACAAGCCATTTGTCAACTCCTATCTTCCTTAGAGACTACTGAGTCACAGAGCCTGGGCTTTCTCCAGGTCAATGAATACCAAGTACAAAGGCTTACTTTCTGATAACTACTTCTACAATTGTCTTACTTGGAAGATGGCATTGGTAGTACATCTCTGTAACATAAAATCAAACTGTATCTCATCTCATCTACTGTTTTTAATTAAGCTATAACTCACATAATTTTCATGACCTGATCCAACAATTTGACACCTTGGTAATTACTTCTATCTATGGTATTTCTTTACTCTTGTAACAGTAGACACCTTCCTGTATAATTTGGTTAACTGATGGACTAGGGGGCTTTCCTTTTTCCATATCCTTAAAAACCTTATCATTAACACTGCTGTCAACTCAGATAGTTGGTTCCTCTGTTGGATCAACATAAGGAAGGCTCTTTCTCCCAGTCATTTTCTAAGTTAAATAGCCTTTCATAGTAGCATTTCCATGTCTTTTTCATTTCAGAACCACCAAGTACAAGCATACCATTATCTATCCACATCTTGATTTCCTCTGACATTCTGCTTTGCAATTTGGAACACTCATGTCTCTAACCTCATGCTATAGAGAACATTGGCAAATCACCTCCTTTCTGCTTCTCCCTTTGCTATGTAAACCTGTCTCCTAGCTTCTCTTCCAGCTACCTGGTATAATTCTCTGCTACCCCCATCCTTCTAATCCTTCCAGGCTTGTCTTTTTGCTTTTATAGCTCTGTCAACCACACTTTTTCACAATGTCACTGTTGGTTCAGCTGGGATTTTACACCAGCCATAGATTTGGTCTCTAGCTCTTAGCAAGTTATCCCAAAGGAACTTCTGGTTGTCTTCTATGCTAAACATCTCCTATTGATTAGATATCACTTCTGTATTTTATGTTCTTCTATGCCATATCGTGTTACATATAACTGATGATACATTATATTTAGTTTTTCTTTATGAACTTTTTAAATTCTACCTCATTCAACATAATCCTTTATGCAATTGCTCACCATATTAGAAATATCAGCAAAGTCTCCCTCAACATCTTTAAAAAAGAAGGATGGATACATTAGACAATGTAGTCTTTAATGCACAAAAAGACAGGATGTTCATTGCTAGACTACCATTAAATCATAAGTCAGAGAAAGTTGAGCAGAGAATCTGTATCAAGTTTTGTCAAAAGCTTGGCAATACCTGCTCGGAGGCCTACACAAAGTTTCCAAAAAGTTTCCATTGTTCTCAACACAATCAAGATCTTGTGCAACTGAAACCAGAGTGTCTTTTTGGTCAGCTGAAAACAGTTTTGGCACAAACTTGGCAGACATGTGTCTCATACCTGACTCTTCAGAGATAATGGACTGAACTGAACCGTAACTAATCTGCACATCCTCTGATAACTCACGTATGGTGATTCAACAATTTCCCCTCGCAATTCAATGCACATCAGTGGTGTTTTTCTCAGTTCTGCTGGTTGCAGGTCTCCCAGAACGTTTGTCAATATCAACATAGACTCCTCTCCATACACTTTCTGCAACTTTGTGTAGGCCTCTGAGCAGGTATCGCCATGACAACATTCTCTGTCATGGTCAATGCAACTATCACACACTACACACCTTCCTTCCAAGAACTGCTGTAAACAACGGAAGTCAGCTAGAATGTTAAAACTTAGTACGCATGAACAGTAGAGTTCAAGGTCAATCTTTGCCAAGTGGTCTCACTCTGCATGCTTTAGCTTTGTTACTTTGGCAACAGTCTGGATACTTATTGATCAGACCATGTACATACTAGTTTTTACATACAAATATCACAAATATTCTATTACTTTATTTAACATCAGTTTATCTATGAAGAATTACTCACGACTTTGAGAATCTAGGATCACTGAATGTGGATCATAGCAAATACACAGATTTCTGAAATTTGATAAAGATCAGAGCTTCTGTTTAAATAGATGACACCAAGCTTCTAAGATGTCTGCTGCTGAGATATATCTTAACTATAATACATTTTAAAACTACATTTGAATCTAATATTCAATGTTATTAGCATTGGTCACACAATACTGGATCAATTAAGTGTACCATAATTTGACAATGAAAACAATAGTTCTTTTCATTTGACTGGTATCACATTTTATAAGGCTCCTTACAACCTCTTGAAACAGTGTATTGTACATGGCAAATGATGTCTATAACTACAGTGAATATAGGGCTACAAAATTCTTTGAAATACAGTTCTATAATATATTGAGACAAACATTCCATTAAAGATGAAGACAATACTAAAAGAGAAGCCATTGAGTTGAAAATATGTCATCATTATATGACACAAGCATAACTAAGCACAGGTGTGACTGTGGTTAAGAAGTATGCTTCCCAACCATGTAGTTTCAAGATCAATGTCCCATTGTATCATACAGTGACACCTTGGGCAAGTATCTTCTATAATAGCCCCTGGCCAACCAAAACCTTGTGAGTGGATTCAGTAGACAGAGACTGAAAGAAGTCCATTACATATATTATCATCATAATATCTATCTATCTATCTCTATCATGGACGGACGGTAGACACATCGGCTCCGTAAGTTTTGCCTTTTTTGCTTCTAAAAAGTTTGTTTCTCAGTAATATTTTATGTACAAAAGCTGTGCAACAACTGACATAGTCAGTTGTGCAACTTGTTTGCACGGGAAATCTGCCCTGTGTGGCGAATTCCCCATTTTTGTTAAATTTATTTTCGGCTTTCTTAGCCATTTTATTTTGAGAATGGCGATTCCAAGCCATGTGACGAACGCCGGTCTGTTTGGCCACTCGTATGCAATAACCTTTCCTACCCTGCCTTCCCCACAACTTCACGAAGGAGGGAACAAAGGAAGTAGCACACAAACAGGTGCCAGTGTTAGCATGAACGCTAACACCGCCACTACCATCACCACCAACAACAACACCGTCTCAAAGGCTATGACCTCAAAGACAAACCACAACACCACCACCACAGCTTCGCCGTCAAATGCTACAACGGACACCTCCGCCACCACCACAGTCTCACCGTCAGCTACTACAACCGACGCCTCTGCCACCACTACAAACAGCACCACCACCAACACCACCACCACGAATTTTGCAGAAGCATTGAAGCAAAGAAAAACACTTCTACATTTCACACCGGAGCAGATCAAGCAGACCAAAGCCCTCTTAACAGAAAAGGGTTCAGGCCTACAACTAAACATACCACAAAACACCATAGAGAACACACAAAAGAGAACAATAATATACAAAATCTTAAATGCCAAAACGCGCAGACCAGAGCAAGCACCCCAAGAACTTATTGAAATTTGTTTACGCCCGATTTGGGATTTCCAAAGATATGTAAACTGGTGGCATAAATATGCCACAATCCAAGTTCGCTTTGACATCGAAGTAAAAGCCAAAGAGCTGTCGACACTCACACTACAGTCGGACAAACTAATACTAATTCCGACCTACCTTGGGCAACGTATGACCAAAGTTTCAATAAGGAATATCCCTCCTGAAATAGAGGCACAATGGCTTTTATCCGACATTTGTTACCGTATGGAAGAGGACTTCAACATCCTCGAGTATGCCACTTACCAGGAACTAAAATGGTCCGGAAAAAGGATCGAAGTATTGCTCCAAATCAATGAGAGTCAAGTAAGCAACATCCCACACCATATTGATATGCCAGATGGCCATATTCTCTATCTAGTGGTAGAAGGCAGGAGGCCTCACTGCTACCTGTGTGGCAGAGAAGGGCACCTCCGAACTAACTGCCCAACAACAAAGAAAAATCAACAAGAGCAAGAACAACAACCACAAGGAAAAAGGAACCTTTACTACCCACACCACCATCAACACAGAAAACAAGCAATGAGACACACCCAACAACACCAACAAACGAACATAAAACAGCATCCGGAAAAACACCTACAACAACAAGAACTAAAGAAACAGTTAAACCAAAAGACAATACAAAAACTGATCCCACTTCCCACACATCACATACACCACAACCAGAAAGTCAACAACCAACAACAACACAACCACTTACACAAACAAACACAGATCCACACGACATGCCCCTGCCCCCTTCCGATTCCTCGGAACCTCCGTCGGAAGACGAAAGTAATGAGGACTGGCAAATAGCCCAGAAAGGAAGGAGGAAGAGGAGCAAGAAAGGAAAAGCAAACACAAACAAAGCAGGGAGATACACAACTCCCGAAAACACTCCAGACACCAACACAAGCAACAAAACCCCAAAAGTAAGCACACACACAATGCTCACTGCCATCAACACAAAAAACTCAGAGTTGATGGAATACATCAACACAAAAACAAACATAACAAACGAAGACATGAAAACCAGCAACCACCCGTACACAACACCGCCAGAACACATCAAAATACTACACATTACACCAACCCTGCACCACACACTAAAATCTATTTTTCCAAAGGCAGTTGGCAAATGCCAAAAATACCTGGCGAAAAAACTGTACAAGGATCTCCTCGAAGAAAACCCGAAGGAGGAGACAAAAACTCTCGAAGGGTAAGTGACTCTCTTTAAAACTCTAACACTCACATTAGAATTATGCTCAAGATTGGTTGTGTAAATGCGCGTGGCTTGGGGTCTCCTTGGAAACAAGGGTACCTCCTAAACGACATAAAGTCACACAAACTAGAAATCATAGCCATAAGCGAGACCAGACTCCATGATTCGCGGGCCCTAATGTCCATGTTTGGCAGACAGTTTAACATTTATTTTTCTCCTTGTCTGCCGAGAATGGGCGGTAGTGGCACGGCGGTACTCTTTCGCAAGAGTCTGGATCTCGAAGTAAAGACAGTATTCATAGACCCGGAGGGTAGATTGGTTGTTCTGGATGTCGATGGCAACGATGGGTGTGCCTTTCGACTCATATCAGTATACGCACCACCTTTAACAGGTAGGTCAGATTTCTTTCGACGTCTAGAAGTATTCCTAGGAACGTCTCATCCTTTACTTTTAGTGGGGGATTGGAATGCTACCTTGGACACGCATCTAGACTATGTGGGCAGAGATAGGAATAGACAGGGATGCAAATGCCTCAAAGACCTGCTCAGACGTTTTCAACTGTCTGATAGGTACCGACTCGACCATCCGAATGCGCCAATGTGGACATGGACAAACCGCATCGGGTCGTCAAGATCATATCTAGATAGAGTACTGTGTAGGAGAGTAGATAGAGATAGCATAGGGTGTCCACAATTTCACATAGTCAGCTACATGGATCACAAACTTGTGACGTGTACGCTAGACTTAGATAAGACACATAGGCAGGGCCCCGGTTACTGGAAACTAAACGCGTCTTTCCCGTCGAGACAAGTTTTCAGAGACCGGATTAGCACGTTAGTAAAGAGGGCTTTGACGGGAGCCATCATCAATAACAAATGGTGGTTTGCCCTCAAGAGAGCAATAAAAGCAGAAGCGGTTAGGTATAGCAAAGCACTAGTCATAGACAGAAACAGAGTAGAGGGTGAACTAGTTAAGAAACTAGAAGAGGCAATTAGAAGTGGCATCGCATCCAACGTTTTGGCAGCGAGGTTGGCCCTAGACCAACACTTCAACGCCAAACATGAAGGGTGCGTTGTCAGGGCTAGGATGCGTGCTCTAAGGAACGAAGGTGTTGGAGCCGTGCGAGAGGCTCGGGTGGCGGAAGGGCAACAGAGCCACCATTCGGTCTCTGGTGGACGAATAGGGGCGCGAACTGCTCGAGCCGGGCAAAATGTGTGAGGCCTTTCAGCGGCACTTTACTCGACTGTTTGGGACGAGTGGCGAGCGAGAACGCAGGGTGGACTTCAGTGCCTACCTGCACAGCCTGCCACGACTCTCAACAAGAGAGGCGGAGTGCTGCGAAGGTGCCATCACGGCGGCGGAAGTGAGGGACGCGATGGCGGGATGCTCGAGGGACAAATCTCCGGGCTTGGATGGTCTTCCCTACGAGCTTTACAACTGTATGCCAGACTTGTTTGGAGACGTCTTGGTGGCGGTGTACTGCAACTGGCAGCAGAACGGGAGCATTCCCGGTTTTGTGAGCCGAGGAGCCATAACGCTGCTGAAGAAAGATCCAGACAAGGGGGACGTCATAGATAACTTTAGGCCCATCACTCTGCTCAATGCAGACATGAAAATTTTGGCCAAGGTGTTAGCCAAGCGGTTGGCGCTTGTCATCGAGAAACTGATCGGCAAGGCGCAAACGTGCGCCGTGCCGGGCAGGAGCATCCATGACAACCTCCATCTGATGCGCTACATCATAGAGCGGGTAGTTAAGGAACCTGGCATGGGTGGGGCCCTGATCAATTTAGATCAATCGAAAGCTTTCGATAGGGTAGACCATCAATACTTGGAGGCTGTCCTCATGGCGGCCGGCTTCGGTCCCATTTTCCGCGGCTGGATGGCTGCCTTGTACAGGGGCATCCGTTCGGTAGTTCGCGTCAATGGGCACCTATCAAGACCATTCGACATTGCACGTTCGGTCCGTCAGGGATGCCCCCTCTCGTCGCTCCTGTACGTATTGACTCTCGAGCCACTACTGCGGAAGCTGGCGACGCTGAGGGGCATCCCGCGAGAGTTGGGATGCGGGACGAGCGTGTCGGCATACGCGGACGACGTCACCGTCATAGTGTCTAGCCAAAAGCACATCGAGCTTGTCGGCGAGACACTGAAAGACTACGAAACGGTAACGGGAGCAAAAATCAACCGGGATAAATCAGTGGGCTTGCGGCTCGGCACCTGGTGAAGCAAGCTCATGCTGTCAAGCAGTGCCTCTGTCGTGGGACGTTGGACTGACGGTCCGGTTGAGTTGCTCGGGGTCTGGTTCGGTCCAGACCTCCAAACGGAGAAGAACTGGGACGAGATAACGAGAAGGGTGGCCACTCTAGCCCGGCAATGGGCCGAAAGGAAGCTTTCCCTGAAAGGTCGGGCGGAGGTGGCGAACACGTACATCGCGTCCGTCATCTACTACCGCCTGACCGTCGTTCCTTGTCCCGACCCTACCATCACCAAACTGGAGCGCATCCTCTTCCGCTTCTTGTGGAAAGGAAGCGTTCCGATGGTTAGGCGATCCGTTTGCTGCCAACACCCGTTAAAAGGAGGACTGGGCATGCCGTGGTTGATGATGCGCAGACACGCGCTGAGACTGCGACATCTCCGGCTCTACGTAGACAACGGTGAACAGGTGTGGTCGCCGTTTGTGCGGCGCGCTTTCCCGCAGCTCGTCTCCATGACCGAACTGCAGTCGTGGATCAAGAAGAGGCCGAGGAAGGGCGAATGGCACCGCGAGTGTCGCGCTGCTCTTCGGCAACTCCAACAACCCGGGTCAACCTTGAGCGACTGCATCACAACTAATGCATTCTATAGTGGATTAGTGGAGGGAAGGTACGACGACGATCTCGGGGCAAACCTGGGCGTCGACGAGGAATACCTGGCCCGCCTGTTTAAGACGACCTTCGGACCAGGACCTATGGACAACTTCCAGAGATCCCTGGCCTGGCAGTGTTATCGAGAAGCACTACCCGTTCGGGATAAGCTCTACAGGCATGGCTCGAGAAACACGGGGCCGACCTGTCCGAGATGCCGGCAGAGCGACGAAACCGTTCTGCACGCACTCGTACAGTGTCCCACCATTTCCGAGCTGTGGGCTTACGTCGAACAACTGCTATCGCGTGTGGGACGAGTCGGTCTATCAGCCGAGTCTATCGTGAATATTGTCGCGCCTCCTTCCTTTAAACGGGAAGGAAGAGCTATTTTCATCGTACTTGTGGCTATGGCGAAAGAATGTGTATGGTGGACGCGTCTGAAAGGTCTAGAGACAAAGACTTTCCTCTCTGGGCAATCTCTCATCAACTTCTTCAAGTATCACCTGAAGAGGAAGGTGAGAGTAGAAAGGGAAGTCTTGTCTAGTGAATGCTTCAAAAAAAGATGGGTGAATGTAGCAAGGATGGTACGTGTGAATGACGGAGCCATCTTGAGCATAACCCTATGAACTAAAAAAAAAAAAAAAAATCCAAGAAAAAAAAAAGAAAACAAAAAGGCAAAAGAGAGTCACTTACTGTTATAGTTTCTTCAATGAGAATATTGACCAAGGTTACCGTGGTCTTTTCCGTAGGCTTTTCTTTCCACGGCCAAACCTAAACTGTCCTCCCCTCCTTTTACACGAAAACATTACTGTGTGATACACGATCCCTATTGATCGCCCTTTTTTTTTTTTTTTTTTTTTTGATCCCTTTTGATCGAACTACCCCCTTTTCCTTCCTACGATCCCTTTTGATCGACCCCCCCCTTTTTTTTTTCCTTCCCCCTCCCAAAAAGAAAAGCTCTACATTGTATTTGTCCCATCTTCGTTGAGCCCTGTGTGGCTAATAAAAGAAATGTAACATCATAACATCCACTTGTCCATGCTTGCATGGGTCAAACAAAATTTTTTGAAGCAGATTTTCTACAGCTGCATGCCCTTCCTGTCACCAACCTACACCTGTTTGTATGTGAGGTATTATTCCCAATGATCAAGCATATTTTCAAGGAAGATTTGAAATTGGCTTCTTTCAGTCTTTTTATTTCCAATATTTTGTGAAAACATCTGGCCATGAGGAAATATTACTATACTTGCAAATAGATGAGTTAGTGACAGGAAGGACATTTGGTCATAGAAAATCTGCTTCAATAAACTCTATCCAACCTATGCAAGCAAAAAAGTGTATATTAAAACCATGATGATGGTGATCGTTCATGCCAAGTTTCATTCTTTGTTCAGAAGGAAAGTTTGAGAAAAGAAAAAATTCATATATTTCTGTCACAACTGGAAACCATCATTTGGAAATTGCTTTACACCTAAACCTCTCACCAGAAAACCTTGTTGTTCTCCATATCAAGAGATGTACAATCTACAGAACATTTTCAAAATGTCATTGTATAAAAATATAACACAACAAGAATTAATATTTTATAAATTTTATTGAATATTAAAACGATATCGTCCAACTCATGCTAGCATAGAAAGCAGATGTTAAACGACGATGATGATGATGATGATGATATATATATATATATATACATACATACATACACACATTCTGTAGATTTATTTTTGATCTTTATACATCAATTCTCTGCAGGGATATACATGCATATATTATATATGTATATATTTTTTATATAAATTATATCCGTTATACATATATGTGTAATTTAAAAAATATATATAGTATATATACTATAAATAATTTATATATAATATATAAATGAAGACGTGGGATGAAGTAGTGGGAAAGGATCTTCAGATACTAGGCCTCACTGAGAAGACAAGGGACCAAGACTTCAGGGATTTGCTGTGCTTGAGAAGACCTGTCAAGCTAAGTAAAATCATGGTCATCCAGGTATGTCCATTTACGCCCATAACCCCACATTTTCTTCACACATAAATTGTCCACTGGCAAAATTCACAAGCTCCTCAAGTTCCTTTCAACATTACTTGCTATCTCTAAATAATCGTCCCTCACACTAATATCTTTCTCACTCTCTCGTCTACTTCCCTCTGCGTTTTTGTCCTACTGGGGAAGTCAAGCAAGATAGCTGTCCCTATCTATATGATACTCCAACCTCTTATCTGGCACACAGCCACTTCTCTCAGCTGTGATGTCATCATCTTGCAAGCTACTTGACAATCTCGCAGGTGTCACCTAAAAAGCACCCATGCTGGTGGTACATAAAAAACCTCCTATGCTGGCATCAGATAAAAGGCATCCATGCTGGCACCATATTAAAAGCACCTAGTCCACTCTGCAAAGTGGTTGGGATTAGGAAAGGATTCCAGCCATAGAAACCATGCTAAAGCAGACGATTGGAGCTTGGTGCAGCTCTCCAGCTCATGTCAAACTGTCCAACCCATGCCAGCATGGGAAACAGACATATATATATATATATATATATACACACACACACACATATATATACATATATATATATATATAAACATATATAGGGAGAATTCACAAAAAAACAACAGACGAAGACAGGTGGTGTAGAAAACAAATAGATGTATTAGTATAACGCTCGGGAATTGAAAAAGTCTTTAACGTTTTGAGCCTACGCTCTTCCACAGAAAGGAACACAGAAAAAAAATGTGTGTAGTGTTTATATATATATAAACATATATATACATACATATATATATATATATATATGTACATTCATACATATATATATATAGCGTCGCCTTACTGGCATTTGTGTTGGTGGCACGTTAGGAAATCATTCGAGCGAGGTCATTGCCAGTGCTGTTGGACTGGCCCCTGTGCAGGTGGCATGTAAAAAACCACCACTTTGAGTGTGGCCGTTGCCAGTACCGTGTGACTGGCCCTCGTGCCGGTGGCACATAAAAGCACCCACTACACTCTCGGAATGGTTGGCATTAGGAAGGGCATCCAGCTGTAGAAACTCTGCCAGATCAGATTGGAGCCTGGTGCAGCCATCCGGTTCACCAGTCCTCAGTCAAATCGTCCAACCCATGCTAGCATGGAAAGCAGACGTTAAACGATGATGATATATATATATATATATTTATATATGAAATATAATATATTTATATATATTCTGTGATATTTAATAATGTAATATGTTGACCATTGGAGGTGCATTTGCACAAATATGTTCTTGATAATAAATAAATCTGTCCCTCTGGCCTGTTTCAGGTTCAGTCCTTCTGCATGGCACCTTGGGCAAGTGTTTTCTACTATTGCCCTGGGTTGAATGAAGCTTTACGAGTGGATTTGATGAACAGAAACAGAAAGAAGCCTGTCAGATAATATATATATTTATATATATATATACACATATATATATATGCACACATACACACAAAATGTGTGTTCATTTGTCTATACTTGCATGTCTCTGAAAATTGTTGAGCAGTGACATGGTTGTCATTTCTACTGCTAATAAATTATTTGCTTGTTTTGCACCTCTGAAGAAATTGTGGAAAAAGATCCCTTACCCAAACAACAGTACCGTGATAATATATTTATGTAACCTAGCATGGAAAAACAAATGTGAAAAACATGTAAAAATGAATATATATCTTTTGCCACAGTGCTTGGTCTAATAATGTTATTGTTTACCATTACAATATGTAACAAAATGATGACTTGCCAGAGTCAACCTTGACACTTAGATATGTTAGATAATAAATATCTGGGTAGACGTGCTAATCATTGCAGGAAGATCAGATGTAAATAGCTTTATCATGTAATCATAATTCTAAATAATTAAGCTAAATGTATTTTCCACATTACATTATAAAAGCTGTCTAAATACATTTTTCAGTATGTTACTGAAAACTTTAGCTTAACATGTCTTCCTTGGGAACCATCCAATATTCTATTGTGACAATCTCTTTCAACAACTTTCACTTTTCACTGTTTGTTTATTGTGTATCTTCTTGTGACTTGTTAAACTACTATTTCGGGAAAATGGCTTTCCACAGATATCACAATTGTAAGGTTTCTCACCTGTATGGATTCGGTTGTGGTCAGTTAAATGACTATATTGAGTGAATGTTTTGCCACAGATATCACAGTGGTATGGTTTCTCTCCAGTGTGGATTCGTTTATGATTAATTAAAATATTATTCCGAGAGAAAGTTTTATCACATATATCACAGTGGTATGGTTTCTCTCCAGTGTGAATACGTTTATGTGTAGTCAAATGAACACTCTGTGAAAAAGTTTCTCCACACAAATCACAATGGAATGGTTTTTCTCCTGTGTGTATCTGTATGTGACGAGTTAAATGACCATTCTGAGAAAATGATTTACCACAGATATCACAGTGATATAGCTTCTCTTCTGTGTGAATACGTATGTGTCTCTTTAATTTATTACTCACAGAGAATGTTTTACCACAGATATCACAGTGGTATGGTTTCTCTCCTGTGTGAACATATTTATGATAAGTTAAATTAGCCTTCTGAGAAAATGTTTTGTTGCAGATATCACAAGAATATGGTTTTTCACCAGTATGAACACGTTTATGACAAGTCAAGTCATACTTTCTAAGGAATATCTTTTGACACGTATCACAATGGTGCAGTCTTTCACCTGTATGTATATGTTTAGGATGTGATAAATATTTTCTCATAGAAGACATTTTAACAAAGGTTTCAGAAGTAAATCATACACAATGGAATAACTATTTGGGGTGACTGTCACAGTATTTCTATGTACTCTTTGTATTTTCTTGTGTCTGAGGAGATAAATTATTAGAGATTGTGATCTGCAATAAAACTGATTCTCATACACTCTCTCAACAATAATTTCTTCTCATGTTCATAAAACATAGAAATAAACCTTATCTTTATTTTATAGAGTTCAGAAAAGTTAAACTTCTCCAAAATTCCTCAATAAATACCATTTCTTAAGTGGCATTTTGTGACATCTGTGGATACTTCAGTGGTCATAAATACTTTGGGCAGAGTTAATTTTACCAGAGTTCAATTTTGCAACTACTTTTTAATGTATATCCAGATAGGAAAGACACTGCATATGAGTCAGATAAAAATGCATGTTAGATTTCTCAAAATACTGACAAATATATTTCCAATGGTTTTTTAATTTTTTTTATTTTGCTGCAATTTTGTTGACGCCATAAGCAATCAAATATATTCTTGACAATATCAGTCTGTGGTTTTCAAAATCACATCCATTTGTTAATAAAGCAAAAGTGCAAAACATCCTCTCTCAATGTCAACAGATACCCTGAAATAAAGAGAGAGTTATAACAGCATGACTATTAAAGGAGATAGAAATGTCAAAACAAACATGTCAGAAAAAAAAAGAAGAGGCTTGACCGGAAAATTTAAACAGCATTAGAGAAACATGAAGTATTTACATATGAAAGACACAATGGTATGAAATTTGTAGTGGAATTGAATTATGAGAACAGGTAGGGGTTTTGAAATAGCCTTAAAACCCATATTATATTACTTTTCAATAAGTAACCAAGGATGGATTGGTCACCAACTTTTGTGGAACAGTCAAGATTATAGAAAAGGAACAACACTAGAAGATGAGGTAACTGAAGGAATCATTACATATACTGAGCACATAACTTCTTCAGTTATGATCACCATATCATCATTTAATATCCATATTCCATACTGGCATGGGTTGGACAGTTTGGCATGATTTGATGAGTCAGAGGATTGCAATGAGCTCCAGTGCTTTAGTATGGTTCTTACAGCTGGATGCCCTTCCTAATGCCAGTTACTTTACAGAGTATACAGGGTTTTTATTTTTGAGGCACCAGTACTAGAGGACACTAGTGAGAACTAACCCACAAGAGAAGATCTTTGATTTGTGCTAGGTGTTGAGTGGCTAAAGTATAATAAATGGAAAAGAACAGGTGTCTTGTAGATGAAATATATGGCTACAATTGCTGAAAAGGGAGAAAGGATACTGGAGATGAGATGTTAAGGCATACCCTCAAGGTGAAAAAGGTGAGTATAATAGAATAGGGATAGAGAATCAAGGATGGATAGGTTTGCAGGAGTGAGATAGAAATGGGTAAAGAAGTGAAGGTAGAGAATTGTGAACATGGATGGAGGTATGGTCAATCTCAATTTGGGAGGGGGAAGGTAAAGGAAAATAGGTGCCTCAAAAAAAATCCTCTGTATAATCTGTAAAGTAACTGGCATTAGGAAGGGCATCCAGCTGTAAAAACCATACTAAAGCACTGGAGCTCATTGCAATCCTTTGACTCATCAGATCCTGCCAAACTGTCCAACCCATGCCAGGTTGTCATTTTGTGCTATATGTTCTGCCTTTTGTAATTTTCTAGGTGTTCCTTCAATGCTCCAATATTTTCAGCGGAAACTATACCCTAGCAATACTGTACAAACCATGGCCCACATATGCACTGCTCCTCACTCTAATTATTCTACAGCTACTACAACAGTTTCTGCTTTTCAGAACTAGTTGCATACCACCTCTTCCCAAGGCTACTGAGGAACACCCGTCTTTCCTCTTCTCATCAACCATATTATCTTCCCTCCTTCAGACCCACACAAACTACTATATCTAGTCATTTCTCCACAGAATGTTAACTGACTGAAATTCCCTCCCCAGCTGTTTTTGTTGTTGTTACCCTTACAGACGTTAACCTCGTATATTTAAACTGGACGTCAAATTTAACAATCACATCAGGATCTAAGGCTAAACCAGGGCTGGCCAAACTGAGGCCCGCTTGATACATTCTTGAAATGGGTTTATATAAAGAAGCATTTTAAAAATTTTATCGAAAATTAAAGATTGTAATGAAAAGTATAAAAGAAAGATACAACTGTTTTTGCAGCGATCATTCATTCATTATTGTAATAATAGCATGAGAAAGGAAAATGCTTTCAATTCTGTCAGTATCGAAAGAATGCCCAATTCTGTTCTGTAGTGTTACTTTAAACATTAAATTGATGCTATATTGACAGCAGATATTCCTTCTTAACCAAAAATTTGCAATGAAGCAAAGTGGAAATGTTATTGTCTTAACCTCTCTTTATGAGCAGGTACAAATCTCTTAAATTTACACACGTAAATTTTCGTTTCCACTATGGAAACGAAAAAACTTTTTTTTAATTTTTTTTTTTACATAAAATAATTTAGTTTTCAATCATTCAAATGTATAATGTGTCTCTTTTAGGTTGTGTAAAACAAACTTTAAATCTGTAATTTAAAAGTTAGTATTTATTTCAAATATTAACCTTTTCCCGGGAGAAACCTACAAACCAACCAGAACTTAAGAACAGAGGTTCTAAATAGGAAGTGTCTTAGCTAATCGGGGAACATTTCGTAGGCTTACGTTGAATGTATCTAGAGGTCACGAAGGTGCATCTAGTGTCATACCAAAAAATTAAGAAACATGCCGGCCCTTTTTTACTAACTGAAATAATGTAAACCATAAATCTTAGCTTTATAAATAAAAATTGTTTGACAGTTTTGTAGAATTTAATGAATTAGTGGTTGATGGAATGTTTTCTTCAAGATAGTAAACAGCATGTTTTCTCGCGATGACAGACGGAATCTCAAATAACAAAGGGCTGCATCACAAAAAGATAGGTTGAAGCATAAACATTTTTAAAGGAAAATCTCAAAACATCTTCAATTATTAGGGACTAACAACATATTAACATACCGTTTTGTAATGCCTTTCTCCGCCAAATTCTGTAGTATTGACAGATACTGGCAATGAAGATATTGACTTGACAACCTTAACGTCAATCAGAGAAGTTCGCTGACAAAACAAAGCGACATTACTGATTTGCGTGGTAAGGCAGCAGCCGTGCTTTCGTAAAACATCGGTCTTTTTTTTTTAATTTCTAAGTTATTCAACGCAAAGGGTAAATAAATGTAAACAAAACCCTGTGAACAATATAGATAAATATATTAATAATGCTTACAAAACAATGTAAACCTTGAGTAAAAGAAAATGTTAAATATCTTTAGTTGGTCGCGCTGTCACTGTAGACAATAATAGTAGCTTCAGCAGACTGCGCTAAAAATAAAATGCCAGTAAAGCAAACCCAATGTGCTTTTGCTGTTGAATTACAGTTTATCTTTATTTAATTCGATCTTATATCTACTTGTTATTAACAGACTATGTAGCTGAGTGGTAAAGAAACGGGAGAAATAAAATTCGGAAGCTTTGACAATAAACTGTCAGGGGAATTACCTTTGTCATCCCGTTTTTTGAAATAATTTTCCAAGATGAAAAGTTTCCAAGGTTAACATAGTTAATGTTAATCCAAAGAAAGAGTGATAGCAAAATAGTGTCATTAAATTTAAGGGATCAGACAATGTATTTAACCACTGAATGCCATCCCAGATTAGTGAACAATGGTAGTTCATCAGACTGCTGTGATCAATGTTTCTGGATGCAGTGGAATGAAAGTATGTGTAGTGGCAGTACTGCTTTGGAGACCAGTACTCAAGTGCAAAGCAAATTTCCACCTCGTGTAAAGTTGGTTTTCTGTCAGAGTAAAGGAAACGAAATCATTGTGATGAAACCTTCACTATTTAATTTATGAAAAGTCATAGAATATCATAGGGTCAAATATTTTGTCTTGAGAAGTGAGCATGGATATCATGAGCAGAGTTGGACTAAGACACTTGATACACAAAACTCAGCCTGAAAAGACACCTCCTTCGTCCTTTGTCTAACAAAACACTAAGGCATAATTACTGAATGTGAAATAAGGGATTATTACTCCAGTGTTCCTCTATGCTGAACCCTACAAAATATATCAAATAAACTTTCTACTTTTTAAATTTTAACACTAAACAGCAGTAAACAAGCTGAGTAAATCATTTACTTATAACTAGGTCAGCAAGGAAAAATACAAATCTTTATTAATGAAAAAGAAAAAGCAAATCTATCTTTTGCAAGGTAAACCTAATACTGGGAAAAAAAAACTGTAGTGTATCCGTCGTGCCTGCCTGGATTATCTCGGAGTCAAGCACAAACTGCCCGGAAGGGATGAAATAGACAGCCACAATGCATGCACAAAACACAACGGCCCCTAACGGAAGTCTTCAAAGGCTTATAGGGAACCCGACTGACACGAGCCTTCCTCTTTTCCTTTGGGCACTCAGTGCCCTTCAATAGTGTCATGATATCTCTCTGGTTAATATTAAGTGTAACACCTGACCACCAACACAAACAAAAAACAAGTCCAATAGGGGTAAAAAAAAATGTATTAAGCAAATATGAAAACCAAAATTTGTGCCAACGAACCGATTACTCGGCAGAGGAGAAATCATCCTGGATCCAGATAAAGTGGTGCAGCCTCCAATAGAAATGCGTGCAGTCGTTTGGCAGCAGGTTTTACAGCTTGTAGAAATTGGAAGCATGCTATGTACTGCTTCAAGAAACGCGGTTTTATTCCAGGCTCGCGTCTAGTTCAGCGACATTGATGTGGTTGAAGTCGTCTGCTTTTCTTAGCCAGGCCGCATCCTCCACCTCAGCACCTTCAAACTTAGAATCTAATCGATGATACAATTATCAATACTGTGATGATTAGCATATAAAGTCTTCCCTTCCCTGCTTTGAAACAGGAAAAAATAAGATTTTATCAAAAAATGTTTCTTTCCAACTCAACAATTTTCTAAATCTCTAAGAATTTGCTGGTCTACAACAATCTATGTTTTTCCGAACTAACAAGGTTACTCTTTCTGTTTTTTCTACTAGGTCTTCGCTTTATTTTTCCTCGTTAAACTCGCAACCATTTGTTATTTTCCATCATCACGCGTTTTTTTTGTGCGACATTGCTCTGCAGGCATTTAACCTGAACATTAACCGCATCGTTCTCACCAGTTTGTGAGAGCTTCTAAAGTTTATGGGCACATACTCTTTTCCCTTGATGAACCCACACAAAATAAAGTTCATACATTTGGTTTGTAGGAAACTACAAGAGTGATAACCCCATCACACACATTTCTTTCTAACCAGCTGCTCAGTATTGTACTGTTGTTTGTAAGCGTTGCAATCCCTTCGCTATGCACGAAATGCGAAAAAAGGTACCATTTAGGATGAGTATTTGAATATTTACGAAGAAAATTTTGATGAAAAATTGTTGGAAGCCCCCCCCCCAACGCGTGTTTTTTTTAAGGTAAAATGATATTCTTTCTCAAGCTCTTTTATCAACAACCTGTCATTTCTAAATTATGTCCTATTATCGAAGATACTTTAGTCTGCTAAATTTCCCACAGATCACATCCTCCATCTTTGGAAAAGTATTCTTCGAGATATAATGTCGGAATAAAAGACGGGATGGTCATAACTAGAACGCTTTGGAGCACAGGTCTGCAGGAAATACGTTCCCTTGGAACCAAGCAACAATACACGCTAAAGACACAGTTACTTCCCCTAATAGATGTTAACTCTTCCAAAATAGACTCTTTTTACTCCTAGATTTTCTGTACAACCCGTTAATGAGTCTGGCTTCATTTTTAACCAGAGTTGAAATAAATCGAAAAATCATTGGCAATGTTTGGCGTGAAGACTTGTTTGGAGAAGAAAATGTTTTCCACAAGAGTCGGAGATATTGTTTGAGCTTTCAATATTCTGTTTAACTTTTAGATATAAATCACGTGAGGGTTCTACATTTGATGTTGAACTACATTACTATGCAAGTATTATTAATATATCCATCTTTATTGTACACGCAATACATTTAATTGCTGACGTATTCAATTTTTGAAAGAAACCATTTTACGGAAGCGAGGCTGCTGTTCGATTAGTTGGGTCTGTATTATTGCTAGGTCCATTCAACATTGCCAGTGCAGTTGTCCAACACGATGGCTGATCATTGAGTTTTTCGCAAATCTCTCAATATTATTTCAGGGAGAAGTGAATAAGATATAGAAAATCGGTAAGTTGATCTGTTGTCCATTTATTAATTGTTGAAGATGATGATGTATGGCTCTCAGTAAAGATTATAAAAAGCATCTCTGTTAGAAGCAGGCTAAATACAATTTGAAATCCTCAGTCACTTCATTATTCATTCAATTTTACGAATCTATTTAGCACCCATTATTTTTTGTCTTACGGATTGAAATATACGTGTGATGAATATTTTGAATATTCATCACACGTATCCCATCAACATCATGTATATTAAAATTATATTGATCTTGAAATCTGGGACTAGTAAAACGAAAGTACATAATGGAAGTACAGAAAAAGACACTTATAGTTAGATATAAACGCATGAAAGGACTTCCAGTAGTTCGTGACAAAGCTGTTTCACGTATTTTTTTCTTGTTAACATAAAATGATGGTGTAATCTCTGATTTGTTTTCCGCCTGTGAATCTCACTTCACAGACAATCTACCCATTTCATTCTAAATTTTCCTAAGCTTGCCTCCTCGTTTCATCAATCAGAATCTTTGTTCATTGCTACAGTTATTCGTCTTCTCTTTCGCAACATCTTTCTGATATTGAGTCAGTTTTTTCAGTTCTACCACATAGACTTCTCCCACAACACACACACCATTTCATTCTGCCAGAAGGTTATTTTTCATTACTTGATTTCACTTGAGTAAGGGTAGAAATCCTTCATCATTGTGGCAGGAAGTTGCTAATGGCTACAGTTTTATAAGCTTTGACCTTGCCACTGCTTTCAATATTGAATACACATTACTTTTATTATTTTGAAAATCAATAGGCGCTTTTTCGTTTAAGTGCCTAATAATATAAATATTCGCGTTCGTTATCCATCTATTATTGGCGGCGTGGACGTCGGACTCAGTCAGCACCAAGTTAGAATTTCTCCTTTTTGACGGCGCTTTTTCAGTTTTTTATCGTTTTAGCCCAAAAAAAAAGAAAAATTACCCCCCCCCCTTCTCGTTTTCACAGGGATTTTTAAGGCCCCCACTTCTCTCCGACCGATTTTGTTGGCACCACGCTTGGTAATTGCCCCCACTCTTCGGACCGGTTTTGTGGCCACTACACATTTTGAAACGATGGGAAAAACCTTTGCGTTGGAAAAAAAAAAAAAATTTCAGCCCCATATTTACGAATTTCTTAACATAATACATGACATATTTAAAAAAAATTTTTTCCGTTACTCAGATGTGTTTATGGGAAGAATATTATTAAAAAAGGAAGGTTGAGAGATGGTCGAGAGATCTGCTAAAAACAACGAATTTGTTTCTCACACTATGATACATGGAATTTTTTTTAAAACTTTGGTCGAGATAAATACGCAATCACCCGTTTTCGGCGTAACAAAAACCCTAACCCTAAACACTGGGTTTGCGTATTCTTTACCGTCGCTAAAACGGTGCACATTCGGATTAGAACACCGAGAACCGCTGTAACTTTTTTTATTTTTTCATTTTGGCGATTTTTGTCCAGGTCGTACGAATAGCCCCCCTCGCAACTTAGATGTGAAAATGAAATGCTTACATTTATAGTGAAACAGCAAAAGGATCACGGCATGTGGAATCCCCACTACGAAACTTGATGTGCTAGAAATAACAGCTAAACGTGGACAATCCAAATCTTGCGTTTACTCAGAATGTTGAACTGCGAGTTTCACGCTTTTTATTAGAGAACATATATTCGAAAACGAAAAATGTAAAATAATAATAATAATAAAAATAAAAAAAAGAAAGCCTGTAACACACTACTATCAAAACTTAAATTCAATTGGGAACAATATTGGCGAGAAGAGGTCAAGAAAGAGGAAAAGCAATCTTTTCCTTCTATGCCCTGTCCGATCGCGCTGGCATGGCCCCTTGCATACACAACTTTCTTACGACATCCTTCCATCTTTTTGAAAATACTCTTTGCGACAGGCTCCTCCTCTCCAGACGGATCTGGGAAACAAGATAGGCGGTGAAGTAGTTCACCAGCCCTCGTCTGGGGATGAACTGTCCTGTCCCAATTCCTTCCGAACGCGTCCTCCATACCGTTTCTTTCAATATAGTTATTACGCAGAAAAATGCTACCTTCCTCTCTTTGGAAAAGGAGGAAGGCGGTACCATCTTAATCATGGACTCAGTCGAGAGTCGTACTCCTTCTGTATCCGACATCAGTTGTTTGGCATAGGTTATCAAATCACTCAGCTCCCCACAGTGTACGAAGGCGTGCGTCACCGTTTCACTGGCTCGCCCGCACCTCGGACATGTGGGGGAGGTGTCTTAACAATCTTTCCCGAACCGGTAAGGCTGATCAGTAGCACAGCCAGGCCAAGGATTTCTTGTAATTATCCAGGAGTCTCGACCCGAAGGTCCTCCCGAACAGGCTGGTTAGCTGTTTCTTGTCGAAGCCCAGAGTCTCCCCCAGGACATCATCAGACTTGAGATCTACCAACCCGCTATAAATATCTGCTGTGGTAACCCTGCTGCTAGCATTGCTCACTCAAGAGAAGAGGGAGAGCACTTGTTTGCACTCCACCTGCCATTCTCTCATCTTGGGTCTTCGTCTGATCCATGTTCCTAAGTCCCTCAGGGACCTATACTTTGGGAAATCCTGCTCGACAAGCGTTGACCACACCTGCTCACCATCCAGGTGGCACCGGAGTTGTCTCAGCCTCAGCGCGTGCTTGCGCATCATCAGCCAGGGCATCTCCAGCTCAAGACGATTAGGCGGTAGGTTATCACAGATGCTATGAACACCTGTGCAACCTCCGCCCTTCCCAACAAGGATAACCTCCTCCCAGACCACTTCTGGGCTATGACTGTCACCTTGCTCGCCACCTCACTCCAGTTCTTCTCCATCTGGAGGTCCGGCCCTCTGTCCAGCGCCTGACGACGGTGTTGGGAGGCATTGACTTGCCTCTCCAGGTGCCGAGTTGCAAGCCGACTGATTTTTCCTGGTTAATTTTCGCACCTGCCACTGTCTCGTATCCTTTGATGGCGTCCTCTATGCGAGGTAGACGCTCTTCATCCGACATGATGATGGTGACGTCATCTGCGTATGCCGTCACATTCCTTCCGTTACAAAGATCATGTGGGTCTGCCCCCACGTCCCTCAACTTACGCAGTAATGGCTCAAGCGCCAACACGTACAGAATCGGGGACGGGTCAGCCCTGACGAACCGAACACTCAATTGCGAAGGGGTTCGAAAGGAACCCATTCACCCGGACTGTTGATTCGATGTTGCCGTACGTGGCTTTAGTCCAGCCTCAGAAGGTCGGGCCAAATCCGGCCGCCCGAAGGACTGCTACCAGGTATCCGTGGTCAACCCTATCGAACGCCTTAGACTGGTCCAAAATCACCATTACCATGCATTTTACCCACCCACTTTATGGTGTAGCGAATGAGGTGAAGGTTGTCCTGTATCGTCCTTCCTGGGATGGCACATGTCTGTGCTTCCCCCACCAGGTTGCCCACGACAACCCTAACTCTTTCTGCGAGCACCTTGGCCAAAATCTTTAGCTCTGTGTTTAACAGAATTAAGGGCCAAAAGTTATTAATGTTATCCCCTTTGCTCGGGTCCTTCCTGACCAGTGTCGGCTCACAGCTTTGGGAATCCTGCCAATTCGCGTACACACTCGCCAGTATGTCCCCGAACAAGTTTGGCATGCTACTGTAAAATTCATAGGGAAGACCATCCAGACCTGGCGACTTATCCCTGGGGCTCTCAGACAGCACCTCTCTGATCTCTTTGGCTCTGATTGGTCCTTCGCAGCGCTCAGCGTCACGAGTCAAAAGACACGGGCTGCCGTCCAGAAAATGTTGTAAGGCATCCCCATGGTCCAACATCCCACCCCTCCTAAACAACGTGGCAAAGTGCTTGTGAAAGGCCTTGCGCATTTCCTGTCCAGACTCATCTATCAAAGATCCGATCGTAGCATCGATACCACGACGGGTTTCTTCCCAGCGAGCCCATCTAGCAACATTGATACCTTCACGGCCCATTGCACATGTCCTAGCTCGGACTCTGCATCCTTCGTGTTTGGCATTGAAGTAACTCTTTAATCTGGCTACGGTAAGCCTCGCAATCCAATAAAGTCTTGTTCAACTTCCAGTAGCCAGATCCCTGTCTATGTATCTTATCTATAACCACCCTAAATGTCACTAACCTGCGATCTGTGTAGGGTACGTATGTAAATTGTGGACAACTGAAACTGTGTCTATCTCTAGTGCTTACCACTATCCTGTCTATGTAAGACCTGACCATTCCGTCACTTCTTGTCCAGGTTCACACTGGAGTGTTCGGATGGTCAAGCCTGTATCGATCTGCCAGCCTGAAACGCTTCAGAAGATCGATGAAGCAAGAGTTTCCTTTTCTGTCGGTTGAGCCCATGCTATCCAGGCATGCATCCAGTATAGCGTTGAAGTCACCTAGTACCACTACTGTCTTTGATGTTACCAGGAAATTCTCCAGGCGATGAAAGAAGCCAACCTGTTTGCCTGCATTACTAGGCGCGTAGATGCTCACCAGCCTGAAGGTCTTACCACTTTATGTTAGATCCAGAACGACCAACTTGCCTTCTGGGTCCACGAAGATTGTACTTACCTGCATGACCAAGCTTTTACGGATCAAGACAGCCACCCCTCTGCTCCCTCCCTCCCGGCTAGGAGAAGGCCTGCAGCTTGGTCTCTGTAACAACCATCACATCTATATCATGTGACCTGAGGTTGTCGAGGAGGCATGCCTGCTTCCTCTTCGAGTTCAGGCCACACATTCAAACAAGCAATATCCAACGCAATCATCACGAGTCACAGAAGAAAAGAAAGCTACTTACCCTAATTTATCTTGTTAGGGGAATGGTTCTCAAAACATTTGAGACCATTCCCCTACACACCTCCTTTTCATCTAAGAATGGTTCCACCGGCGGGTCGAACACCTTTTTTTAGATTTTTTAATAAATATATGTCTTTGGGATGTAGTTTCGACATGTCGAAAAATAATGTACTAGCAATTTTTGCTCTTACGATAGGGCTTTGATTGTAGTTATTTCTATAAACTAGGGAGTCTCGATGGGGTCTAATGACCCCATCTAAATAAATGTTCTTGGCTTTATAAACCACTGTTACTAAATCACTGGATTTGGGGATGTTTATGGGTATGCTTGTGAAGGACATTTTCTTTTTTTTCTTTTCTGTGTTAGAGGGCTTGGGTATTTTAGCTCGAACTTTTTTCGGGGAATCTGTTTTTTTGTCCTTGGGGTATCTTCCTTGGAGGTGGAGGGAACAGGGTAAGTTGGTCTGATTTGTTGTTTTTGGGGCACTTCTCTTTTATATGGCCCTTCTTGCTGCACTTGTAGCACTTTGGTTTTCTCCCTTCGACATGAATAGGGATGTTCATGTCATCCATTACAATAATTTCAGGTAAATCCTCAAGGTCAATGCTTGTGGCTTGGGCCAGAATCTCCAGGGTCTGGCCTCACCAATTTTGTGGACCGTCTTGTGTTATCCGTATTATCTTGATTTTCTCCTCTCTCTTGCAGAGGAGGGTGGCCAAAATCCACGCTACCTCTGCTTCAGGGGGGATGTTTTTAATTTTAATCCTGGATGTTCTCCATCCCAGGTATAATGGTAGCAACAGTATGTTTCCACTTTGCAAGATCCGAGTCGAATATTTTCTTGCACGTTCTGACGACTCAAACCTTGCTTCCACAGTTGCAAATTTCGTTCTTCTTGTCAAGTATTCAATTTCATTCATTGTTGAACCAAGACATGTTTCAATTGTCCCCTCCTCCAAATGTTCAAATTTCTTTGTCTCCGAATTGTAAGTTTTGTAAATAATTGTATGTTCTTTTATTTTATTTTGTAATTCGCTTGGAGGTGAGATCTTAGCCTCACCATCTTTTTCTGTTATCATCCCGTAAAAAGTCTGTATTTCCTCAATTTTAAATTGAATCATTTCACGACCACCGACGGCCGCTGCAAAATTCATACTATTTTGGACCTCTGTAGAAGCCATTTCCTTTTTTTTGAACACAACACAATTCCGTCTAACGGTGAGATAATAGTTTGGTTTAACACCAGCACAGTTCAGTTAAGTACAATATTCCTTCCCCCGAAGGGGGAGGATCACAGTTCACAGTACAAATAAAATAAAAACAAAATCACCCTTACGGGAACAAGCAAACACAATTTACAACAATAACAACAGCAAACAAAGCAAAACAACTAACCTTTCGGTGAAGCAATCAAAATACAAACGACTTATTGCGTGATTTTGGACAAACTTACAAACAAGCTCATTATTATAATTGATTGCGAAAGTAATTATAAAGCAATACAGTCAAGTTTCATTTTTATTTTGAATAAATAAATAGTTATATGTTTGGGTTGTACCACTGGCCCATGTGCGCAAGTAGTGAATGGATGGCTTCAATATTCATCATTCTCCACATAAATTCGTCGAGGTGTGATTCAATAGTCGAATTGTGCACACTACACATTTTTTTAAAGCTTCTTTTGCAATTCTTCTACATGTTCTTGACGAGATTTGTATGAGCACCTGTTGCAGGGTCAACAAAATGGTGGTGGTGAGTTACTCGAACATGTGTATAATTGTTTGGCAACATAGATATACCACTCACTCCTGGTATACCACCATATGCAGCCCATTCATCGCTGTAAATGATAATTCCGTCGAGAATGTACTTTTGAATGGGTGGCAAAAGTGTTTCATTCTTACGATCATCTACCAAAAGTATGAAACCCTTTTGGTACCAGAGTCGATTCCACCAAATACCCATCTTTGTGTTACTGTTCTTCCGACGTTGTACTTTTGTTTAGCAATCAATGATTCATCTATTTGAATGATAACACCTGGCCCTCCTGTTTGCAGATTATTTTGTAGCAGCCAATTTGAACAAATATCCCTGAAATACTGGAATCATTATGGGATACACCAGGACCTCTATATTTAAGTAGTACTGGTAATATTTCTTAGTAATATTAATTTATACCAGAAACAATATATATAATGAATATAATAAAAGTTCACAATCTTTTTTTATCTCATATTTATTTTGTAAACAAACAATACAATATTACATAAGCATTTTAGGCATTCATTCTTTTCTGGACTCTCGCTGTGTACTGGCAGCTGATGGCTCGTGGACCACCACTTTGAGTAGCACTGGTTTAAATAGTTTATTTGATCAACACATGCATTTACATGTTGGATACTCAAGGAAAGCTGATACATGACATTACCAACTTGTTTCAAGTTGGCGAAGTAAAAATGAACAGAAGAAATATTGTGTTAATGTGATGAGGTAGAACCGGGCATGTGTTGTGTCTGTGTGTCCATTGGTCATTCAGTCATATCGTTTTATGTTCTGTGACTGCTACTATGTTGTGTCATTCATGCTGAATATGTGGTTCTGTGTTGGCTGCTTGACTGGTGCAAGTTAACTGCTGTCTGTTGACCGTTTGACACTTGCATCATCCTAGCTAGGAGAACAGACAGACATACCATAAGAGTAATTTCTACCTATGTAGGTCACCTGCTGTCCACTTGAACCTTCAGTGATACAACTCCGGTTGCAGTCGAATGGAAATCCATCCAATCCTTTTTGACAGGGCAGAAATTTCTTTCATACCTCTTTGGCCAGTAGTGGATCATGGCCGGCTGCAGTCTAATAACTGCAGCAAATTAAAAAAAATTCTGGGGTTGATACATTCAACAAAAAATTCTAAAAACAACTGAAAAGTATAACCATGGTGCTTTTGTCCAGACCCCATTCTGAAAACATTAATCCCCAATTTTCCCATATTTTTCCCTCCAAAGAAACTCATCTAGATGGGATTCAATCATATTTGTGTGTACTCCCATCATACTCTTGAATCTGCGTTTTGCATTTTTCCAGTAACATTCAACTGAGTTGGTATGTACTTTATTTACTGGATCCACAAAGTTTTCTTTATGATTCACTTAGAAATGGAAATACCGTGGTTTGCCATCAATTTCAGTAATTCCATTAAATCCACTCCAACAATCAGAATGGATAGTTCTTGGTTTTATATACTTTCTGATAAGAGAGAGCAGAGTTTTGGAGAAACACTTCCTTCTCCTTTAGAAATAAATATGCAGCATCCTGTATGTCCGCGTTTGTGATGGGTCTTTCACAACACTCCACCTCTCTTGCCGAGAGTTGTGGCAGGCCATGCAGGTAGGCACTAAAGTCCACCCTGCATTCTGATCCACCAGTTGTCCTGAACAGTCATGCAAAGTGTTGTTGAAAGGCCCTTGTTCATCTGTCAGAGACTTTGTTGCTTCGTTGTGCCTCCACCTCTCAGGCAGCTCCAACTCCTTCGTTCCTCAGAGCACACATCATAGCTCTGACAACGCATCCTTCATGTTTAACATTGAAGTGTTGGTCGAGGGCCAACCTTGCCACCAGTACGTTGGACATGATGCCAGTTCTAAGTGCCCCTTCTAATTTCTTAACTCAGCCTCCCTCTATTCTATTTCGGTCTAATACTAGAGCCTTACTATACCTAACCAATTCTGCTTTAATTGCTTTCTTTAGGGCATACCACCATCTATTGTTGATGGTGCCCGTCAATGCTCTCTTTACTAATGTGCTAATCCAGTCCCTGTAAGCCTGGCGTGCCGTGAACGACGTGTTCAGCTTCCAGTAACCGGGACCCTGCCTGTGGCTCTTATCTAAGTCAAGCATACAAGTCACAAATTTGTGATCTGTGTAGCTGACTATATGGGATATCCCTATCCACTGTCCTACAGAATACTCTATCTAAACACAATCTGGACGACCCGATGAGGTTGCTCCATGTCCACATTGGTACATTTGGGTGGTCCAGTTGGAAACGTCTGGGCAAATCTTTGAGGCATTTACATCCCCTTCTATTACTATCTCTGCCCATGTAGTCTAGATGCGTGTCCAAGGTAGCATTCCAATCCCTCACTAAAAGTAAAGATTGAGACTTTCCCAGGAAAACCTCTAGGCGTCAAAAGAAACCCGGTTGACCTGTTAAGGACGGTACATAAGTTATCAGTCGAAAAGCATACCCATTACTGCCATCAACATCCATGACGACCAGCCTACCCTCAGGTTCTAGGAATATTGCTCTTATTTTGAGGTCCAGATTCTTCCGAAGAAGCACTGCAGTACCGGAGTCTGGTCCCACTGATGGCTATGATATGCATGTTCTGTGACTTGATGTCATTTAACAGGTAGCCTTGTTTCCAAGGCGACCCCAAGCCACGTACATTTATACAACTTATTCTGAGCATGTTCCTATCGAAAGTTGTGTTGGTGACAGTGGGGATGTGGTGTTTGGGTTTTTTGTGGTGGGTAATGAGTCTTTTCGTTTTTCAGTTCTTCCTTTGGAGTTGTTGCTGTTGGTGGTGGTGATAGTGTTGTTTCTGTTCTTGGTGGTGTAGGCAACGTCATTTCAACTCTCATTACAAAGCGCTTATTTCCCTTCAACCAGATTTTGAAGCTTCATTCATCTCTTCATTCTCTCCCTTCATTATATTGTTTTGCTGACTGACTAAATTGTACATATTATACATAATCAATAAAGTGTGTTATTGTTCGGACGCTTTTCTTGTTCCTGAATAAATTGATGTAAGGAAATTGTGTAGCACTCACTCAGTGCAAGAATACACAAGCCGAAAATCCTACACTACTTTTATTTGGTCATCTGTTCTAAACCAGGACTCTGCTGGTCAGGTTGCTCTGGATGCAGCTGCCTATAAAACTTCTCTGCCTGGGTTCTGATAATGGCACCTGACAGTGGGGTGCTGCCATTCTACTCCTGGACAAACCAGGTGAAAACTGCTTTCTCAAGTTAACTGTCAGTGGCAGTCCTGGCCTTCTTCCTAGCTAAGCCCTCGCTGTCCACAACTGTATTTACATAATTTGTGAGGTTAGCCTCATCCTTAACCCAACCATGCAGGGTGGACTCTGGAATGCCAGTCTCTCTTGATAGTTTGACTTTGAATCCATCATTTCGTATACTGTCAACCAGATCTAACTTTTCCATTACAGAATAGGATTTCCTCTTAGGCATTGTGTTTTCATACGGCAAATTTAAAAAAAAAATATCTGCAAGGTAGCTTGAAATTGTAATGAATGAAGTGGAATATGGTCTCTCTTTATATAAATTGTACCTCCAGGGTGTTAATTACTTCCTTTAAGTATTAATCTGTTTGACTCATTTGAAGCCTTTGATTGGCAGAAGCTTCCTCAAACAATCCAATCAAATCATGGAAAACAAACTGTCAAAAGTGTTCACTGGTCAAAAAGGTGTTGTTTTCATCACAAAATCAAAGAAATTATGCACACAAAACATGTAATTAGCACCCAGTTATATGGCAATATTTTCAAGCTGTTCATTAAGGTATGTATGTATTTTGTTGAAATTTGCTGAAATTCTGCTTTTAATCAAGGTTTTTGCTGAGGGAAATTCTGCTTCAAATTATTAGGGGTCCATCAAACCACCCATGTTATATGCAGGGACGTGGTATAGCGAGATGCCTTATAAAGAGGGAGCACTGTACTAACTTGAAATTAGATCAAAGGTTGATTTAAGTGAAGGTTGGACAAGTCATTAAAGTTACACCTGAAAAAGAGAGTGACCTAACATGAAGAAATTCTTGATAAACAAGCTACTAAAAACTAACCTTCATTAATTAATTGTTGAGGTGTTCAGCTTTTCCTCATTAGTCTACACTGAAGACTAATTAGTCAACTTTTCCTCATCAGTCTACACTAAAGACTAAATAGTTTTATATATTAAATTGATTAAATACTTATAAAATTACTGCTGCATTATTTTTATTTGCATGCAGCAATATAAGTCACCTTTGGAAGAGAATGTTTTACAACTGATATCACAGTAATATGATTCCTTTCCTGTCACAATACATTTGTGGTAAGATTAATCAACCATTCACAATGAATGTTTTACAATATTACAGAAATAATTACTGTCATTTAATTGTGTATCATTGATCAATTGAATGACACCTCTGCAGACAGCACGTTTATTACAACTGGAGTGTTTTATAGCAGACTTATTTTATTACAAATTTCATAGTTGCTCAATTTCAGAATAGTGCCAAGTAATTTATGTTAAATGCTGCAGCTAGTTTGTATGAATCTTTTAATATAGAGACATTATTCTCTATATATACTTGTGTATAAGGATATAAATCACTATTTTCAGACTGGATTTCACTATAAACCTTTTTCACTCTCTTCTTTATAGCAGGTTGTAATGAAAGTTTTGTCCATTTTTTAAGGCTTAATAACCCCCCCCCCCCCCCCCCAAAAAAAAAAGCAATATCTGATTTTATTTAATCTTTAATATAGTCACCATTCTTTATGACTTCTTTCCATTTGTCAATGAGAAGTGAAAAAGGAAATTAACCCATTTTTGACTTCTGCTCTTGAAGTAAGTCTTCATCCACTCAAATGATTTTGTAAACTTCTAATCTGTAAGTACGAGGTCCAGAGAACATGGTGGGCACTGCATAATTTTCCAAGCATATTCTTCTAGATATCTGGCACTCTTGTGCAGCGTGATGTTTAGTGTTATCATGATGACAGATGACTCCTTTTCTGTTCGTTAATGGACATTTTTGCTACAAAGCTATTTTCAGACATCTTAGCTATTGGCAGTATACATTGGCTGTTATTGTATGATTATTGTCTAGCAGCTTTTGATGAATTATTCCATGCATATCTTACCATACACTCAGAAGAATCTTCCTTGGATGCTGGTCACTTCTGGGCTGCTGAGCTACCTTTTCACTACGACAGAGCTACTAACATTTTTGCTTAACATGGCAAGGTATCCATTCTTCATTTCCTATAATGACTTTGTTCAAAAAAGGCATTTGCAATTCATGAGATTGCTGTGATGCACAACAGTCAACACGTTTATAATTGTCTGCAGAGAGATCATGTGGAACCCATTTTCCAACCTTTTACACTTTACCAAACCTTTTCAATTCAGGATGAATGGTAGTACCTTTCCATGTTCCTGTATGGTGGATCAAGGTGTATTAATTCTTTGGGACAATTCTTTCATACTTTGATGTGGATCCTCTTCAACTGCAGCTTTCAAGGTGCCATCGTCCAGAACAATAGGTCTTCCTGATTAATGCCCACCAGAAAGATCAAAATCACCTTAAATTTTGAAAATCTCTGACATTTTCAACCGCTTACTCCATCAGGATAAACACTGCATATGTTTTTGTTGCAGTGTTGCCTTTATGAAATTCATACAGCATGCAATGCTGAATGTGACCTTAAAATTTTTGTTCATCCATGGGTTATCTGAAATGGAGAAAATGAAATTATGACTTTAATCAATCAGAGGAACAGCTCAGCTGATGCCTAGACTGAAGAAATAACTTTTTTGTTTTCACCATGTTTATTTTCTTAAACATGCAACATTACTTTCCAGAATAATATACATGTTACTTTGTAATATCTAAAAAAGGGAAAATGTCTTTGAAAATATCTCAATAAATTTTTCATTGGGATGCTTTGAAATATTTCAGTTCCTTTTAATTTCACCTAAAAAAAAAAAAAATTTGATTTTGTTTGGGATTCTAAATCAGCAAGAATTGTTACCTTTATCAATTATTGCTGTTAATCCTGACATGGGTTTGGAGGATCTGTTATACTTAATTCTTCTATGTGTCCCGACCATGACATTACTTGCTGTTTTCTCTTTATTAAACACTGGCAATTAGCATGGCCATATTGCAAGTGTCAGGTGTAAATAAAGAATAAACAAGTTCCAGTCATCAATTTCTCTTTCAGACAACATTGTCCATCTTTGTCCATCTTTGGATTGGTGTCACAAGTTATATCACTTCGATGTGTAGTCTATGGTGGTGCCGTATCGGGTTCCATGATGGCTTTCTTGAGCCGATTGATACTAACAGTATTCTGTTTACCATTTACATCGACAACGAAGTATTTCTCCCGTTTTTGCAGTACTTTGTAAGGGCCGGAATACGGTGGGCAGATTTGTGCTGGTATTCCGTCATTTCTAACAAACACGTGTGTCCATTGATTAATGTCCGTGGGGACATGTGTATCAGTTTCCTGCGGGCGAGGTGGGTTTGGTGACAGCTGTGATATATGTGCACGTAGGCGATGCACATATGTTGTGGGATCTGGGATATCCTGTAGAATTACTGGAGCAATCATTTGTCCAGGCAGGGTTAATGTGGTGCCGTAAACGATTTTTGCCGGTGAGTATCCGCTCTCATCCTTGATGGATGTACGGATACCAAGCAGGATTAATGGAAGGAAGTCTATCCAATTGTTTATGTCAGAGTATGCCCGTATGGCTGATTTCAGTTGCCTGTGGAATCTCTCCACCATGCTGTTTGCCGCCGGATGGTATGCTGTAGTGCGAAAGTGTTTGGAACCGATGAGTCGAGTAAGCTCGCTGAAAAGGTGGCAGTCAAATTGTCTTCCTCTGTCTGTCGTGATGATAGCAGGGATACCAAAACACGATACCCAGTGTGATATCAGCGCTTTAGCCACGGTTTCTGCTGTGGTATCAGAGAGAGGGAAAGCTTTGGGCCATCGTGAAAAGCGGTCGATACAAGTGAGGAGATGTGTATAGTTGTGAGACGGAGGTAGAGGTCCAACGATGTCTATGTGGATGTGTTGGAAACTACTGTCTGGTGCTGTAAAATTACCAAAGGGTGACTTGACGTGTCTGTGTACTTTTGCCTATTGACATGCAATGCAACTTTTAACCCAGTCGCAGATGTCTTTATTGATGTTCGTCCACACAAAGCGAGTTGCTATCATCTTCTGTGTGGGACGAACGCCAGGATGTGACAAACCGTGTAAGGCAGTGAAAATTTTCCGTCTGTGTTGTTCGGGGACATATGGATGCTTGTGTCCTGTGGAAACATCACACCATATTTGACCAGTTGAAGAAGATAGTGGGCAGAGTTGGAATTTGAGGGACGATGAATTTCGTAACTTACTAAGTTCTTCGTCAAACTCTTGGTCCGTTGCGATCTGCTGTAAGTCAATTGGTTCGGAAGTATGCAGTGCATTAAGATGGGCGCGGGACAAGGTGTATGCGGCCGTGTTATCGGAACCTTTAACATACCGAATGTCGGTTGAATATTGAGAGATAAAATCAAGGTGACAGATTTCTCTCAAAGAATGTTGGTCATTCTTCGTTTTAAAAGCATAAACCAGTAGTTTGTGATCCGTGTAGATGCTGAAGGCAGTCCCTTCAAGCATATGGCGAAAATGTTTAACAGAAAGGTATGCGGTGAGTAGTTCTCGTTCGAAAGTGCTGTATTTAACTTCTGCGTGCTAAGGATAGTGGTTGCCAAATTCCATCCACAAACTGTTGCAGGATGCCGCCAATTCCAGTCTGAGAGGCGTCGACCAGTAATGTGAATGGAGCATCAGGTTTGGGATGAACTAGCATTGTAGCTGTAGCTAGCATATCCTTTAGCTTGTTGAAGGAGGCTAGTTGTGTGTCACATAATGTAATTGCTTACTTCTTCTTTTTCGCCAGTCTGTTGCGCAGGACTTCGGTAAGCGGTTGAGCTGCTTCGGCGCAGTGTGGAAAGAAACAACGGTAGAAATTCACCAGTCTCAAAAATTCACAGAGTTTCCAAAGAGATGTTGGGATAGGAAAATTCACTATGGTTTCCACTTTGTCAGGCAGACGACGAATTCCATCTTTGTCAACGATGTACCCGAGGAAAGGCAGAGATGAGACACCGAAAATGCATTTACTTGTGTTAATGTCTATGCCATAATGAGTCAGTCGCTGGAAAAGTTGTTGGAGGTGATCTTCGTGTTCGGCCTCAGAGACACTCGCTACTAGCATATCATCGATATATGCGTAGACGAAGGGTAAACCTCTTGTGACAGTGTCGATGAAACGCTGAAATGTTTGCGCTGCATTACGTAATCCAAACGGCATTCGCAAGGATATGCACCAAAAGGAATGGCAATTGTGGTTTTGGGGACATCGGCCGGTTCAACGGGTATTTGATTGTAGGCCCGAATTAAATCCTGACCTTTTCTGGAACTGAAACAAGATGAAGTTCCGGTGCTTGCAGGGTTGTTTTATTACTTGACTTTTGGCATTTATCATATCTGGATATGTATTTGATAATGTCGTTACATATACCATTCTAAAAATATGTTGCACTTATTTTTGCTCTTCCAAGATGTGCTCTTCGTAAATCATCATGACATGTTCTTATAACCCTTTGTACTTCATCTATCTTAAATACTTGATGATAATTGATTTTATCTCCATCATTGTTTGTGCACTAAAATACCATCTTGTACGTGAAATGGCTCACTCTTTTTCTATACTTCTCTTTTTTCTTTTGATAATCTTTTTGGATAGTTGCTTTCACTTGGTTACTGATAGTAGATTTTGTAATAGTTTGATAGTTGTCATAGAGACTTTAGTCTCTATCTATCACCTTTTAACAACATTATGAATGAAGAGACATTAGAACAATTAACAATATAATAAAAAGGTTTTATTTATGACTATGATGCTTGGTTTCACAATTCCTGTCATTCTGCTTAGCCGCCGCTGATTTAGATGTAGTTTGGTAATGGAAAGTTAAGGTCTTCCTTTATGCCTGCCAGAGAAGTAAGTAGCTATCACATCGATAGCATCATGGTGAAAAGTGCTTCGTGGAGGAGCGAGGTGTTGTCATGTAGAAGGTCTGAGCTCAACTCACCGAGATAATGAAAGTAACTGCTTAAGTACAAATTTTACTACGCATGCGCAACTCGAGGGGCTTCCGGTGGTGAAGTCCCCTGCGCATGCGCAGAATAGTACTTCCTCAATGGCGGCTATAATTTCGCGCCACTACAATTTCATATGTTTTTGACTCCATGTTGGGTAAAAATAAGTATTCAAGTATTTGTCAAATACATTACAGACCATCTCTGATTCTATAACCCTGTTGGCAGCCTATCCCAGATTCATGTATGAGCAGCTGTACATTATCTCAAAAGGTAGAGCTGCTGGAAAGAAATGAAGGGCATATTCTTATTCGAAGGATTGAATATACCTAAAATCAGATCTAAAGCCTTAGGCACCAAAAAATTTTTTTCATTTGTTCCCCAGTGTAATCTAAGGTTTTAAAAAAATTATTTTAAACTTTTATTGTATTAAAAATTAATTATGATACACTCTGTGGATCACATAAAGCACACAATTTTATTGCATGTAGTACATTCTATGATCATAGAATGTATTACATCTAAACCAAATTAACATGCAATAACTAAAATGTGCATCCTTGAAAGCAAGGGTGCACATTTACAAAAAAGACTTATGAAAAATGCTTTGGACTGGTGAAGGATTAAAAATAATCAGTGGGTGGCAAGAATGTTTTCTTTATATACCTAAGTTTTCCATTGCAGAGATGCACCGAACCATATATTAAGTACTCTACTAAATACTGCCAGTATTTTTTTTTCTGCTAAGGAATTTGTGGTGGGTGCTAAAAATGTTACTTGGGCTTCTCAGATGACTGAAGATCAATATGTAAATAATTGGTAATAATCTCCAAACAATAATCAATCATTGTTTATATTTTTTTGATATAGTGGCTGATCAATGTTCAAGTTGTTGTTAACATGTTTTCTTATGATAAAACTTGGGATCTTAAAGGACTGTTGTTCTACATAACACACCCATTGATCAGAGATGTCTACATGGTAAACCCTAAATTGTCATCTTCATCAATTAGAAACTGATAGATCCACATACCATTTTTTAATATCTTTTTTTGTATTATTGATGTAATGATTGAGAGTGTTATGAAGCTGAACAATATACTTAAAACAGGTATCTTGTACTTTGTGGTTTGAAACAAATTTTTCCAAATAAATACTTGATTCATGTCATTTATTATTATTTTTTATTTTTGTTTTATGTACCTGTACTAAAAATATGGGGCATTGCACATGTGCAAAAAATATTTCAAATTTCAACACAAATATCTTCTTCATGCAGCTAACTGAGAATAAACAGCCTAGCAGGTACTTGGTTAAGTACCTGCTAGGCTGTTTATTCCCAGTTTGTCCTTTTTTGTTTTTCCTGCTAAGAGCAAGTACAAATAAACATTTCTTTTTGTAGTATTCCAATTCACATCAGTTTATGTGGACCCATGTTAGTTTCATCAATTTGAACATTTTTAGTCTCTCCCATTTAGAAACTCTTATGTGCTAGGCTGTGTTGATCAACAAAAAGTGTACATATGGCATACTTAAATGATACTTCAGAAACAAAAAATAATAATACAGTCTTAATTGATTGGGTCCAGTTGCATTTGATGCATTTCCATCAAAATATTTTACACCTTGGATGTATTTATTGAAGGTAGCAGTTTTCTTGACTGCTTATGTATTTGTTCTCATTATTCATATCAGACAATGACAGGCCGTCCACTTGGCAAATTCCTGTTGATTGACAGTTTCATATTCTCATAAATTATATTCAATTTTATTTATTTTGGTCTATCTGTTAATTTTTATTTGTATTGTTCTCTACTTGAGTTGAAATTTGATTTTGAAAAAATACAAGTTGATTACAGTTGGAACATTTTTGATCATTCTTTTTCTCAGTCATGGTTGACTTGGGTTAAATATATTGGTTCTGTTTGTGTTGAAATTTGCATATTTTTTAGTATGTTCACAAAATAAATTGGACTGTCAAATATTTGTTTTGGAAAATGTTTTTGTTTCAAACTGTAAAGTACAAGATACCCTTTCCAACATGTTCATTTGGAAACTTCAGTGATTGCACAGAAAAAAAAATTCATACAGGCCTAACTTATTCAAGCAAAACTTATTTTTGTAAAATCAGCTTCCTCTCTCATTCAATTTTTTATGTTATTAGATACCTCGAAGATACAAATGTGCATGATATCCCAAGTGTACAATAATGATGTGTATATATGTATTTATTAATTACTACTGTCATAGTTTGTCTTTTGTAGTGATGTACTTTGGATAGTATCCAACTTAAACCCTCAAGTTCTATACAACTCTTTGCTGATTACTTTTCATAGCATATTTTGCAAGTTTTCACAATACTACTTTGTCACATTTTTGCAAGACCTGCTTTTCAAAACTCTATTTTCCATTGTTAAGGTCAGACATTAATTGACACTGTGCTCTAGGAGATTCTTGTGCTAGTAAAAAAATGGGAGCATTACCCTTTCACACCTGGGTCTCTATCATACATACCTACATCAAGGGCAAGACCCCTGACTACTTGAGAGGGAACGTTTATGTGGTTTCCCAACTTGACTATCAGCCTGATCTCCCTCAGGTCTCAACATCTTGAAAAGAAAGAACATTGGATAATTTGGAATATATGAACTGTGTGTTATCTATATATCTAGTGAAGCATGTCTTCCTTGCAATGAGCACACTCAACACTGCTAAGTTAGATGTCACTCTTGATAGACTTTCTAACAATATATTGACCACCTGGAAGGAACCTCATGAGCTAACGAAAGTACTTCTAAGCTTGACTTGTTTATGTAACAACTGGATTTAAATCTTATGTCTCCCAACTGTCTTCTGAGCTGTAACCTTGTTGCACAACTGGGAATACCAACAATTTGGTTGAGATGACCATAGTTGAAACATCAACCAAATGATGAAATTCAGCATAGGCTATCATACTAGATACTCTATTTTCCCTCAGTCTGTGTTGCAACTAGCAAAAACAGATTCACATTCGATGCAGTCTACCAAAAAATACTGGCTGTTACCATGAAAAGCCAGCTTTGCCAAGGATATGGAGTCCATGTTGGTTATCAACACAAAGGAATATAACCCAAGAAATCACAGGTGAACTTAACTGCATATCAGAAACATTGGCCCTGACTCTTCTGTGGACTCAACTTTACACGAAGGTAAGAACATCACATCACAGAAAACAAGTGCATACACACACACATTCAGTCAAATAGCTGTACTAGTGTACAAATATTTACTATGACAAAATACACTTTTATGATCCAGTATTTAATGGGAATTATAACACAACACATTGATGCCACTTGAGACAGATTTAGATTTGACAACACATTGGAAATATAGTCATTTAAACCAATGATGTATTTTATGTATGTAGTGTGTGTAGATATATCATCATTTTTATGTTAGCTTTTCATGTTTGTGTGGATTGACTGGGCATGGGGAACAGTCTGAGTCACTTACTCTGAATTATTCCTTTCCCAACTCACACTAGGTCAGAGAAACTACACACACATGTTAGTTTTGTCTTGGTTCCTACATTTGGGTGCCCTAACACCAACCACTTTATAGTACTGGTGCATTTATTACCACCAGCATTGTAGAGGCTGCCTTTGGCAAGGTTATATAGTCATGTCAACCCTATGCTGTATCTGCTCAATTTGACTGTCACACATTACACACACACACACACACACACACACACACACACACGAAGGTGCATAGGCTAGTGGTTAGGATGTTGCACACATCATCACTATATCAGGGATTCAATTCCTAGACTGGGTGGCATGTTCTGTTCTTCAACAAAGCACTTAATTTCATGTTGTTCCAATCAACTCAGCTGTAAATGGGTAAACCTGCCTTCCAATCAGGAGGAATGTTGGCCTATTCACCTAACCAGCAGGGTAGCAGCATCCAATAGTCTGGTTGATCATGTGATACACACATCCATATATAGCACAAACATAATTGCCAGAATTAAAGAAAGGATGGGAGGTGCTGTATTGTTGTATTTTTGCAAAAAATAACCCACACTGCAAAGCATTTGCTATAAGTTTGATATTGCAAGGTAGTGAGATGATAGCAAAAATGTTGAATATTTGTAAGGCTGGAAAGAACTGACATGAGTGTAATCTGTTGGATGAGTAACATTAGCCGAAATCATGGCTGAATGTTAGAGGTGAGTGATGGGTGAGAATTACTGTCAGTGGTGAGTAAGTAGGCTTGACTGAAGAAAACTTAGGAAGAAGTAATGAAGGTAAATCTCATGAAACTGAATCAAAATTAACTCCCAAATTATAAACTTAGGTTCAACACGACTGTTACACAAAACTCTAAAAAGCATCTAAATATATATTACCTCAATCATACAGTTGACATGGTTAATTTAATCAAAGCTAGGGATAATCTGGATCACAAATCATAAATACTATGTAATAAAAAAAATACACCTCACAGAAGTAAAAAAAAAATTCACATTCAAAATTATAATTGTGTTGTAATTATCAATAGTGTCATTAGAAATGTTTTGCAGCATTTCTTCTGGCTCTTTACATTCTGAGTTCAAATCCTACTGAAGTAAACTTATCAAACACTCCTCTGGGGTTGGTAAATTTAAGTACCATTCAGATACTAAGGTTGATAGTATCAATTAATGTATCACCTCAAAATTGCTAGGCTTGTGTCTAAATCTATTAAAGGCAGGAAGCTGATAAGATTGTTGTGATATGTCTTCAAGTTCTTTACATTCTGGGTTCAAATCATCCCATTGAGGTCAGTTTGCCTTTCATCCTTCTGGTGGTGATAAAATAAAGTACCAGTCAAATATTCCCACTTTTAAAGTTGACAGCCTTGTACTGAAATCAGGAACCATTATTATTAAGGTGGCCATCTGACAGACTTAGTGGAATTTTGTTCATCTTTACATTTCAAGTTCAAATGTTACTATGGTCAACTTTGTCTGGATCTTTTTTAAAACGGGGGCCACATTTTTCATTAACGAAACACTTTGAAACTTGGAACACTGGTAGAATGTGTCATATAAAACATCTTTTTCTCTTAGTCTTCTTTAAAAAAAAAGAAATCCATAAGTTATTCCATGTTAAAGTTGTCGTATTTCTGTAATTTCAACCAATCACTGACGTCCATTCAGCCGATATACATTAAGTGCCGACTACATAAACAGGGTTAGGGTTAGGGTTAGGGTTAAAGCAAATTTAAAATGAAAAAAGCAAATAAAACGAAGGTATGGAGATTAAATACACTTTACATCGCTTAATCAGCCAAAGGAGTAAATGTAAACAACTGAATACTTGTCAGTGATTGGTTGAAATTATCGAAATAAGACAATTTTTTACTTGAAATAAATTTGAATACAAAAATATTTTTCTGTTCTATAACACAAAATAGATAAGTATACGAAGTTTGAAAGTCTTTCCGTACCAAAAACACTACGTAAAACATTAATGAAAAATGTGGCCCCCGTTTTAAAATAGATCCCTTTGTCTTTTATCGAATGGGATCAATAAGATAAGCACTAGTAACATCAGGCAAGTACTGGAATCGATGTAATCAACTAGTCCCCACACCCAGAATTTCAGTTTTTGTGCCTGTAGTAAAAAGAATACAGTGGCAAACTGGCAGAATCGTTAGCCCACAAAATGTTTAGTAGCATTTCTTCAGCTTTACGTTCTGAATTCAAATCCTGTCTAGATCAACTTTGACTTTTATCTTTGCAGAGTCAATAAAATAAGTACTAGACTGGTACTGGGGTTGATGTAATCAACCAGCCCCTTCCCACCCCTGAAATTTCCAGCCTTGTGTCTATAGTAGAAAGAATAAAGTGGTGAGGTTAGCATACCAGGTAAAATACTTAGTGACATTTCATCTGTCTCTATGTTCTGAGTTCAAATTCTGACTTTACCTTCCATCATTTTTTGTGGGGTCAATAAATTAAGTAGCAGTTAAGCACTGCAGTCAATATAATTGACTACCCCCTCCAAAATTTCAGGCCTTGTGCCTATAGTAGAAAGGATTCTTATATCAGATTAGTTATGATGGTCATTGTTGTTATAAATATCAATAAATGCTTTTTTTTTTCCCCCTTTTGTCTTAGGTTACAGTCCACTTTATATTGTGACCATATACAAAATACAAAGAAATTGAATTCAATGTCTATCATCATAATGAATTTAAGTAAGCTCACAACTTCTTTTTCCAGGTATGTGTCTGTTTATAATTTCTATGTTAGCTATATCAATCCATGCTACATATATTAACTTGGAAATGTTTTTTAACAAGAATGAATAAATTACATTCTCTGTCAAACTCTGCTCAAGTAACCCAAATAGTGGCAGATTCAGTCTAGTACAAAGAACAGGAATGGTCTTCCCAGCAAGTAGAATATGCTTGCCTAAGGCACTATGCAGTAGAATCAAACCTGAAACCAAGCAGTTAGGAAGCAAACCTAACCATATCTATACATGCACTGTGAAAGTTGAATTCAGATTATACAATGAACCAGTACACTTGTGTGGATAACTCAATATTGAGACTACATTGTTGTAGAGATAACAGAAAACATATTCTTAAGTGAGCCTGTACAGGTTGACATTAAACAATAACCATTTTGTCATCATGTTTAACTTTAAATTCCAGCTTTTCATCTGCAGTATTGATATCGTTTCTCACAGTAATATACTTGTAAATGTCGACAACAAACCACAATTCTACTTTCATCATGACAAAGTGTTTTGTAATTTTGTGTGGCTTATAAATAATTGTGTGCACAAATAGCTTACAGCATAAATGCATACACAGTTTATAGCATAAGTGTATATATTCAAAGTTTACAATATATGTGTGTATATACATAGCTTACCCCTTTGAGAATAAATATGAGAAGACCCGGCAAGCCAAGTGAGATCGTTGCCAGTGCCCCTGGACTGGCTCTTGTGCGGGTGACACATAAGATGTACCATCTTGAGCGTGACCGTTGCCAGTACCGCCTGACTGGCCTTTGTAGGGTTTTCGAGCGAGATCGTTGCCAGTGCCCCTGGACTGGCTCTTGTGCGGGTGACACATAAGATGTACCATCTTGAGCGTGACCGTTGCCAGTACCGCCTGACTGGCCTTTGTAGGGTTTTCGAGCGAGATCGTTGCCAGTGCCCCTGGACTGGCTCTTGTGCGGGTGGCACATAAAAGACACCATTTCGAGCCTGGCCGTTTTCGTGCGGGTGACACGTAAAAGCACCCACTACACTCTCTGAGTGGTTGGCGTTAGGAAGGGCATCCAGCTGTAGAAACTCTGCCAAATTAGATTGGAGCCTGGTGTTGCCATCCGGTTTCACCAGTCCTCAGTCAAGTCGTCCAACCCATGCTAGCATGGAAAGCGGACGTTAAACGATGATGATGATGATGATGATGATGATTGCTAACTATATGCAGTTTTCAGAAAAAATTTAAACATTTATACATCCTCTCTCTAAAGAATTAGATGGGTGTTATATTACTGATATTGTTTTGGTCACTGTTATTAGATAATAGGCTTAGTCTAATTACGTTCCTTTAACTACAGTCCCAATGTGGAATGACTTCCAGTTGCCACCATTGTTTTGTTTTTTTTTGTCCTGTTTTACTTTAATTATTTTCAAACATCCATACCACCACAATTTCCTCTTTCTTGCATCACCCAGTAATTCTAATATCTAACTATTTTGCCATCTCATCATCTGTGTTTTATTTTTCAGTTCTATATAAACAAACCGATGGCTTGAACTTGGAATCTTCAACCTTCATAGTTGTACACCATCACATTCCGGTTCATTCTTCAATATTAAGCATTGGACCAAGAAGAGATATTTTCTTTTCAGTAGAAATATGGGATCCTTAAACTTGTGCTGCCACCTGAATATAAACTATCATCATCACCCAAACTATGATAGTTAATCTATCCATGAATATATGAACTGTTGTGTTTGTATAAGATTGTTCACTGAAGCTATGACCATGTATACAATTACAAACTTTATAGAAATCCCTTTTATCTAGCAGCATCATTTATGTCCCCTTAAAGTGATCTTTTTTTTTTATGTCACTTTGGTTCCAGAGTCAATAAAAGAAAAAAACCCCAAATGATATGAAATACCTTTTGTTCAGAAGCTATTTGTCTTAGAACCACTGCTGACAGTTGTACAACAACAGAAGAAAACTGCTTCCAGCATTTGTATAATTATAGTATCAGTAATATTTATTCAGAAGATAGAAACTACTATCAACAGTTTTACAACTACCAGAATCTCAATTTGCAAAACAAGTGAAAAAATCAGTTAACAAAAATGACAATATAAATAACATCTTTTTCCTTCTTGTAATTTTATTTATGCATGTGTACCATTATATTATTTTTATACCAATTATTACATAGTGGTAAAGTCATTTCACCAGATGCTGAGCCTACTGACAAATGATAAACAGCTGCAACAAGTGGTCACATTCTATACAACAGACTTCATCCAAGCTATGCAAGCATGGAAAAATATACATTATTATCACTATAATGTTGACTGAAGAAAGTATTATAATATACTACTAGGAAGTTGTTTCTTGGCATAAGACTTCTACAGATATCTCTCAGAATACTGCAACATCTGCCACATTTGTGTCTAACATGAATTGTAATATTTAGATCAAGGATTGGCAACTGTATTTTTACATCTGCAAGGGAGATTGTGTACCATCAAGTGAACAGTGGACCAGATAAATACTAACAACAATTTGAAATATGGAAATTATCCATTGAAATATATCTAATTGTATTTTTCATCAGATTAGTTCATGACACACGCTAGGGAATCATGTTTGGTGGTGAAAAAGAAAATTATATAGTTGTAATGTAAACAGTAGACAGCTGTGAAATTTGATGGTGTTTGTTACTTGAAAGTTTTTTTTAATATTAGGTGCCAGGCTTGTCAATGCCTACAGCAAGACATCCAAGTAGGTATTAGTCAGTTTGGTTCTCAAATGGTTTCTGACGTGTTCCCATTTTTGAAAATATATGCTCAACACAGGTAAGTGTTGCCAAATAATGATTTTTTTTTTTGTATGAGTAACTAACTTAGGATACTTGCCACTTGAATCTTGGATGGATAGAATTTCTATAGAAAGACAAATGCCAATACATCTTCAGTATGAAATTTAAATCTCAGATGTCATCATATTGCCTCTTAATCAATTCAATTTGATAATTTTCTGATACTGTGTCCAATATCAGATGGTGTAGCAGACATTGAGTGAAAATTCAGCTAACAAGAAAAATATTCTTTCCTTAATTCTTGGACCATATTCATAAAAATGCTTGGATCTTGTACTTTACTTTTTTTTTTTAAATTGGGGAAATATTTCAATTTGTCTATTAAATACAACAATTTAACCAAACATCTTAAAAGGCAGGGTTTTTTAAAAATTCCTTCATAAAGTTATTAAAATTATCCACAATAAGTGTCACAATAATATGAAACATCTTTGCTCTCAAGAAATATTACCATTTCTTCATTCAATGAAAATTCTTTTCCCATCAATGACTATCAGCTTAGCCAATGTACATTGAAGAGAAGTAAGCCAGGTCTCCATATTCTGCCTCTATGTCCAACATAATGTGTTGAAACAGGTAATGATTTAACCAAAAGATAAAGTTTTGTCAACAATGTCCACATATTGTAACACGTGATTCTTCTAATTTCTTGTTATTGCAAGAAGTCATATGACATACTTGTCAATGTGAAAACTGTTCTCTTAGCATGTCTTTTAATTGCCAAATCTGAAGGGGGTTTACTACAAGGCAAAAAGTGAAAGGAGTGATTAGTCATAAATATCCCTTACTAAGCATAAAAAGGTTGGTAGTCCAGAATCCATGCTGCGTTTGTTTCTTAGTCGGGGTCACCATTTTATAGGTTGGTGGGTTATTAGTTATAGGTTGGTAGTCCAGAATCCATGGCCGCGTTTTTTCTTAGTCGGGGTCACCACTTTATAGGTTGGTAGTCCAGAATCCATGGCTGCGTTTTTTCTTAGTCGGGGTCACCACTTTATAGGAAAGTGTTAAATAGCTCAGCGGGCTGCGTGTTTGAATCACGTCGGAGGGTCACCACTTTATAGAAAGTGGGTTATACATCATTAGATGTACACCTGACTTTCCTATATTAAATTAAGAATTAACGGCAACGCAGATTATCAACACAAACAATATTTATTCATGGTGGAAAATATACATCTTTAATCTTGTTTGTTGAGACGTCTTCGGTGTGTGAGAACATGGTTGTTGGGACGTTGGTATATTGATGTGAGCTGTCTAGCGTGAGTTCGAAAGATGGAGAGACAGCTAGACACGTCCTTGCTCAATCGCTGGCCAGCAAGAAAGAGACAGAATGAAGCAAGAAAGCTTGGATGTTGAATTCCACGCATGCGCACGGCGTTATTATAATCTTGTTTGAGCAGATATTTGACATGGATTTCTTGTTAAAAAACATTGTAACTGTTTCTAATTATAAATTTGAACAATACCATCTGAAAACACTTATAGTCTTACTTAATGCATATTAATAAGGTGGTCTTAATGGGCTTCATATAAACCAGTGTTTGGTTTGGAACATTGATATTATACATTTGTCATGTCATATACTATCATTTCTTACCATAAGTTTATTTGAATTTTTTGTTTTTTAGAAATTACAATCTACTTTTTTTTTTTTTTTTGGGGAAAACAAAAAGGAATCTTTCATCAAAAATAAAATGCTTAACCAAAAACATTCAAGTTATATATATTCTTTTACTGACATGCAAACTTATCATTTCATCTGACAATCTATATCAGCCTCTTTGCTCACAATGTGTCCGCCATCACTAACATCCCCAAGCCATCAGATTATTAACATTAATCTCTCCTGTTAAAGCAGTGTAACCATTAGCTTGTACTCTGTTTTCAGGTTTCTCACAGCATAAAATACATCAGCTGTCTTGACAGTACAGCCTAACACTTTGTTATTGAACAGAATAACTTTCTGTGGCTATTTCATCAGTTGGAGTTGTGTGTGTCATATATCAAAATAGAGATATATTTAAGATCAGGTATCATTAGAACCTTTGTCAATAAGATCAGGTATCATTAGAACATTTGTCAATTAGTGATGCTATACTGATGCAAGAACATTGAAAATATTTCTGGACAAGGCAGATGTACTATACTATATTCAGAACAGCTAATTCTACATAGATAACATTTTCCCTTGCAATTTTCCCTTCATATTCTGAGTTACAATTCTTATCTATAACTTGAAGAATTAAAATGAATGGCAATAATTAAGATAGAACAGAAACAAGATAGAATAAAACCTTGTTCACATGTCTGACCCATACTAGATCAGTTGTAAAATGGACATAATTTGGGAAATCATTCTGCAGTACCCAAGATGTTTTGTGCTTCTTTAAGTCCATTGTGTCAGCTCTCACCTATTTTTAATTCTTTTTTAACACATTATTGTCCAATACAAATGGTCAATCAATTTTATTAAAGCAACTGTGTAACTCCAGGAAGTTATTTTAGAACTGTGATCAGTTGCTACTAATTCTTCAGTTTATTTTGCTAGGGCTTTTTTGCTGTGTCAGTGATTCCATCTTTTTTTTTAAAGTAATTCAGTGATCACTGGTAGAGAATGAAAAAGGTGTGTCATGTATCCTTAAATCGTTTTGGGTGACTTCCTTAATGAGGCCAGAGTAATTCTTGTGGGTAATTAACCTAATTTTCATTTGGAAATTGCTAAATTCCCTGGTCAGTAGGTTCTATTTATTGGGAATTTTAATGCTTGTGTAATGCATTATTTTTGTTCAAATAACACATGAGAAAGTAACTAAATTGTCAAGGCTGATTTTTCAAACTTGAGTTCATGGAGAAAACAGTAACTTTAGTGGTTATCAAAATGCTCAGACATAATCTTATGCACTTTCTTCCTGTTCAAATAAAATTACTGATTTTAAAATATATCTATGTATTTTATTCTACAATTAGAAAATTATGCATGCACCTCAACACATTTTCTGAAGCTCTTATAGTCTATGTTTCTTTCACTCAATCTATGTATTTGTTGGTGATAAGTTAAACTACCATTCTCAGAGAATTCTTTACTGCAAATATCACAGTAGTATGGTTTTTTGCATGTGTGAATACATTTGTGGAAAGATAATTACAGAATTTTATTTAATGTCACTACTGCCATGGTGTACACATTGTATCACAGATATCACTCTTTGTCGTTAATTGCAAGACATGACAAATTACCTAAAAATTCTCATAGAATCTTTGCAGCAAATACATTTGAATATATTATTAGCAAATTTCACAAAGGAGAAAATTTGAACTTGTAATTTATGTTCAATGAGGTAAAGAATGTTTTGGAAGTCTTTTTTTTTTTTTTTTTTTTTTTTTTTTTCAGTTTAGAGGAAGCATGGTAACATGACCTATTTATAGAACTTCTGAGATTGGCAGGGTGAAATTGTTGATATCCGAAGACTGGAGATTTGGTCAGAGTGTTACAAATGTATTCAGTCCTGATGTTGATAAGATAAATCACTATTTTCAGACCATGTTTTGGCATGATGTCAACTCTTAAAGTCTCTCTACTATTATTTCTTCAGTACAGAAGTATTTCCTGTGTTCTGTATTTTGTAATTTCCACAACACCAGTGAATATGCAATCTTGAGTTTAATTGCCATCACACTACAATGTATTATTCCACAGTTATTAATGTTTCTGTCATATAAAATGATATTTTATGTGTTATGAAGGAAGATAAAATATGGTCAATATTTTCTACTCTAATAACTGGCTTATTTCAGAGATATAGAAATTTTATTCCAAATTTTTGTCTTCTAAGATGTCAAATAAATGGGTTACAGTTCTTGAAGTATATCCAGATGTAAAATATATGATTCAGCTATAACCTATTCTTTTTTTTTTTCTTTCTTTTCTTTGAGATACTACCACATATAACTTCAGTAACTAAATGTCTCATGCGTTGAATGACTTTCATTGTTAATTTTTCATGTTTAAACATCTCACAATCATCCAGAAGTCTTTTTTTTTTCTGCCATATGGAATTGTCTTTGTAATTAATTTGTAATTAATTTTAAATCTTTAAAATCAATTTTAATAAAGCCTTATAAATTATGTTGTTGATAATGTTAGTTTTTGTTTTTAAAATTTAATACATTTTTGGTTGTCAAAACTATAAGAGGTGAAACGGCTGGAACAGTTGTGATACAGTTTGTCATCGCAAAGACAGGATGGGAGAAGAGATGCACATTGTTTGAAAGCTTAGTTGAACAGAGACTTGACAGGCATTAAAATTTGTAAATCAGAAAGGAAATATATTTCCATAAAATCTGTTATCATTAAATAACATACTCTTTTACTGTTTTACTTGTTTCAATCATTGGACTGCAGCCATGCTGGAACAACTCACCAAAGAGTTTGGTTAATCAAATGAGACCCAGTACTTATTCTAATAGTCTCTTTTTCCTGGCTACTAAGCTATGAGGACATAAACAAACCAACACCAAGTGAACACACACACACACACACACACATATATATGTATGTTCATGATAAGCTTCTTTACAGTTGCTGTATATCAAAATCAAACACCAGGAGTAGAGAAGTAACCATCTCCTTAACATAGCTAAAGAGGCCTTACATCTCTACTCCACTCACCATCCTCTTTACAGAGTGAAAGTATGAATGATAGTAATGAGAGGGATGAGTGACAGTACTTGGTATTCTAAGATGGCAGAAGTCTATTTGACACCGGGCATAGGATGATGACAGGTGGGGTAGGAGGGGGATAAAAGTAGAGTGGCGTATGCACACACGGTCCAATGTAACCACTTGCACATAAGTACAAGAGGAGTCAAGTGATGAAGGTGACAGAATGTTGAACAGAAAGTAGGTGTATTATATACCAGTCACTAGGGAAAGAGTCAGAAGAGATGGAATGACATCCTTTCTACAGGGTGTCCACAAAGTCTGGGTACATGGGGATTAGTACATACTTTAAGAAATAATAATTTCTTATATTTAATTGTTTATGTTATGATTTTATTTACTCCATGTACCCACGTGGGGATTAACACATACTTTAAGAAATTATTATTTCTTATATTTAATTGTTGTAAAGCATTTGCTCAGTGTGGTCGTTTAACTATCCATAAAATTACACACTTAGGTGAGAAATTATACCATTGTAATGTGGTAAATATTTCTCTCTAAATAATAACTTATCTGATCATAAAAGTATACACATTGGAGAAAAACCATATTGCTGTGAAATGTGTGGTAAAGCGTTTGTTCAATATGGTCATTTAGCTGCTCATAAATATTACATATACAGGTGAGAAACCATACTACTGTTATCTGAGGAAAGTCATTTCCTCTAAAACTTATATGCTTATTAGCTGCGGGCTTTGTCCAATGAAAAGTCAGTTTAAGACATTGAGTGTTAAAAAACTCAACACGTTCATTAACTGTGTGACATCGACAATGTTTACATCATTAGAACTGCTTCTAATTCAAAATTTCATTTTGTTTTACATGTGTGGCAATTCAAATTTGTTCTGAGGTGACCTGGGCATACGGTGCCGATGAACAGAAATAACTCCGAAATATTGATACCCACCATTCTCATTTACCCATGAAGCTATTCGTCTTGCCTGGTTTGAGGTATTTAGTGATTTTGAACGTATAATCAAAACATAATAAGTATGAGAGTTGCTTCAAATTCAAAATTTAAAATTACACTTTTCGAGAGAAAAAGAAGAGTTATTTCCCATGGATTCATGTTGGCCATGTATAATTAGTGTGTATAAATATTTTCCAAAGGCAGATTGTATGATGCATGTGTTAGAATGCTGCATCGTAGTGAGATATGAGCCCCGAAAGTAGAGGAGATGAGGAAAATGAAAAGGAATGAAACAGGCATGCTCCAGTGGTTGGGCAATGTAAGTTTGCATGAATGACAGCAGAAGTCTGCTGAGAAAAAAAATTGGGTTAAGGGGAATCATGTGTCAGAAAGAAGACTGCACTGGTATGGACATGCAATGCATCTAGATTAAGACAGCTGAATAAAAGAAGTGCTGATCAATAAATGTGGCTGTCTTGTAGATCAAGAAGACCCAAGGTGATATGGGACAAAGTGGCAAAGGCTGTGACCTTACGACCCTGAGCCTCACAGAAGAAACAACAAAGGACCAGGATGTCAGGTGGTAGGAGAAGACTCATCCACTACAGGAAAACTGACTTCAAGAAGCAATTTATGTGTGTGTGTGCTTTTGTGAGCTAGAGTCTCACAGGCAGCCTTCACCCCAAGGGGGTTTTTAACTCAATATTTACATACTATTATTTATAGCTTTATCTGCTTCGGGTTTGACTGTTCTGAAAATGATATACAAATTGTGTGTGTGCATCACAAAGGGGCATCTCACCCAACTTCCCCTTCTGATAACTCTCCCATCATCTCTTCTACCACAGCTCTCCCCAGATACCACTTTATCTTTTTCTTGCTACCCTCGGAACCATTTCACTTGTTAGCCATTCTTCATTTATTAATATTGTTCTCTCTACCTACATGTTTCATTGATCATCCCCTTCCCCTCGTTCCCTATGTCCCTGGAACACCAAATTATCTCTCTCTCTCGCCCTCTCCTATCCTGCAACCAACCAACTATATATCATCGCTCTCTCTTGTCCTACCCCACCCCACTAGTCAAAATTTATCATCTTTATTGTCCCCCTCCTCTCATCTGATCCCTCTCCTTTTCCCAACTCATGCATCACTAGCTATCATCCACCCTTCCCACCAGCCTAATCTTTACAGCTATTGCCTATCTACTCTCCCTTCTCCCATTTCTTTTATCTCGCAAACCCCCACCCATTCACACTCTTAGTTTCTCTGTCCTCACTCAGTTGTCCATCAAAAGGACAAGATCGCAAAATTTACCCGGGTATTGTTATTCTGACCGCTGGGAGGAGATGATCTTTTAAAAAACGTGATTTGGAAAATTTTTTTTAGAGATTTGACTGTTATTTCTAGCATAAAGAGATACCTTAATCCAGGCCTTCCTTATTTCATGCGATGGTTAGAAAAGCATCTGCGCATGCACATAGGAGCAAACGAGTTTAAAATCATCTGGAATATTGGAGTGTATGACGAGGTAGAGGAGAGAATTTTTTTTTTCAATTGAAATTTTAGAAATTCTTTTTACAAAATTATAATCTATGTATTTTTCTAGGTGAGCTAAAAAATAAATTCGGAGAAAGTGAAAAACGAAAGGAAAAAAAAACATTGGTGCGGGACATTGAAATTTTGAAATGCTGTTTCTCGTGGGGCGTGGTGAATCGTAATCTCCGCTGTTGAAAATGTTGGAATCTGAAAATAAAATGAAAAAAAAAAAAAAAACCCAAAAGGAGTGGATTGCGTGTTCGACATTTCCGCTGTAATTTTGTTGCTATTTCTAGAAGCTATTGTAGGTGAACATAAAATAAAATGAAAAAAAAAAAAAAAAAAATTAAATAAGTGAGAAGCGAATCTAGAGTAGCATCTGTTCTTCAACCGATTAGTTTGGTCTGTGTTCAACTGTATCGCTTAATATGTTCTGTGCAAGTCCAAAAACATCTGAGAGAAAACTCGTGTCTGTTATTGTCATCCCGTTCCTGTCTTTTGTCACTACCTCAGATAGAGAAAAGACAACAGATCAGTAAGTTAACCTATTATCTATTTCTAAGTAATTAAAGATGATGTGATAGGGTTTTCATGAAAATCTAACAGAGTTCAGGATGTTGGTGAGCGTTCCCGTTTATCAACATCACATCGATGAATGGGGGCTAATGTAGTTTCGCACCTCTCCTTGAAAGATGCCTTTCTTTTGTAAAAATCGCCAAAATTTTTTCTGGTTCGTAAGTTTTAGATGTTGGAGATTACGAATATGCAAACAAAAAAAAAGTGTTTTTTTTAAGCACCACCACTCCCCCTCCTATTTAAAATTTTGAACCTTTTCGAAATTTTTTCCCCCCTATATTTTATATGACGGAGATTCCGAATATGCAAGAAACTACATTTTCAAAATTTTAAATTCAATAAGCATATAGATGTGTGGATAAAGAGATAGATATGGATGTCTACCTGGGGCTAAAAACAACAGTAACACCGTCTTCTATTGGACCGCCACATTTAGTTGACAAATATATTTTATGAATAAACAGACAGGGATAAATAGATAGATAAATAAATAAATGGATGAAAAAGTTCAAAATTTAAAATTGGGGGAGGGGGTGAAATTTGAGCCCTTTATTAAACTTTATAACATTAATTGTTAAACATTGTTTGGCACTGTCATGGTATTAGCTGTCAGAAGCGAAAGTAGAAAAATCTAAACAAGGAATGTTACTGCTGGTTTGAGTTGAAATCTGTTTCTTTGGCTACTGACTGGCCGGAGCTATCTATCTTTCTATCTATCTATCTATCTATCTGTCTGTCTGTCTATCACTCGTCCACCTTCGTTTGTTTCCGTAGAATTTATCAAATTAGAAAAAAAAAACTTTTTGGCTACTTCCATCATGCTAGCTCCACACGAGGGGCATATTTTTGGGGTATTTAAAAGTCCATGTCTCTTAAGCCAATTAATACTATTTTCTGTTGTAGCGGTGGCGATGGCAATATCGCGGTGATTAATTCCAACTTTGGATTACGCGTGGTGGTGGTGGTGGTGGTCATTGGTGGTGCTGATTGGTGTATGTGATTTGTTTTTAAAAACAATAATGAATAATGCAAAAATATATTTATTTATAAAGTTTAAACTGAATTTCATTTGTTTAAATTCTACGAGGGAGAGACAGAGAGAGAGACAGACAGACAGACAGATAGCTCCGGCCAGTCAGTAGCCAAAGAAACAGATTTCAACTCAAACCAGCAGTAACATTCCTTGTTTGGATTTTTCTACTTTCATTTCTGACAGCTAATACCATGACAGTGCCCATTGTTTGTTTCTCATAAAATGGTGTATAATTAATTTACATTAAATTCTTATTTACAATTATTTAAGGCAAATACAAGTAAAACACAAATTCTTTTCACTTTAATGTTTTTGTCTGTATTTAATTTCGATCTGCATATGTTCGTCAATTTACTACAATCTCTTTAAAGTAAACAAAATCAACAATTTAAATTGTGTGTGTGTGGGGGGGGGGGGTTAAAAAATTTTTTTTGCATATTCATAATCTCCCACTTCTAAGACGTAGGAATCCGAATTTTTTTTTGCAAAAAAAAAAAATGCATTTTTCAAGGAGAGACGCAAAACTGCATATGAAAAATCTTCTACAGACGTTTCTAAAAATCCGTATGAAAAAACGGTTTAAGCCTTAAAGCAAAAATAGTAATTACATGTAAGTTACATAACCTATAATTTTGTAAAGTTAAAATTCCATTAAAAACGTAATTTTCACCGTGTGCAGCACGATCTGGAACTGATATTTGCATATTTATTCTTAAAACGTCCAGATGGATTGAGACTCAAGATATGCTAGTCGCAGTATAGATAATGTTTGTCATCCGAGGATAACTTTTTTCGACGACAGTGTGTTCAACACACTTGGTTCATTGGCACACAGGGCCTGTGTCTTGTCAAACATAAGTGTCAGGACCTTTGAGCCTGAACCAGACATATATATATTGTTTTACTTGAGGATGGTCATATTTATGTTTCAACACACAGTTTCACATTAAAAACTTTGCAAAACAAATACATAAACATGTGTGTATGCACACACACATATATATTCGGTGGGCTTCCACACAGTTTCCATCAGCCTGTGGTTATAGCATAAGGCCCAAGGTGTTGTCCAATGGGATTGAATTCAAAATCATATTGCTGCAAAGTGAGTTTCTTAACTACACAGCCATACCTGTGCCTATGTGTTTGAAAGATTCTTTATTTTTCATTATTCTGAAGGATTAAAGGATAAAGTTGGCTCCAGCAGAATTTGAACTAAGAATTTAAAGAACTATAACTAAATATCAAATGACAGTCTCCACTCACATCAACTTACCTCATACCCAGGATCCACCCAGACACCATTATATTTTTTCTCTTCTGAACTCCACCTGATCATTCCCATTCACTCTTCTAAAATGTGAGCAATCATGTAGCTCTTCTACAGCAAGAAACCTGTTCTATTCTGGCCTCCTTCTTTCATACTTTAACCTCTCATCTCCTAGCACAAAACTGCTGCTCACCTCGAAGTTCATAGCTTTACATGCTGCAAGGAGACTTGTACTGGTGGCATGAAAACTATCCCAAAGCAGACACTGGAGCATGATGCAGTCTGTGGACCCATCAGATTCTGTCAAACTCTCCAGCCTTTGTCAGCATGGAACACGGGTGTTTAAATGATTATGATAATGATATTCCCAATCTACCACCTTTTCAGGGTAATATAAGGATAAAGCAGCAAGTTAGCAGATTCATAAGTATGCCAGGCAAAATGCTGAGCAGCATTTCATCCATCTTCACATGTGAGTTCAAATTCCACTGAGCTCGAGTTTGCCTTTCATCCTTTTGGGGGGGTGCGATAGAATAAGTACTTGTTGAACACTGGGGTTAATGTAATCAACTTAGCCTCTCTCTTGTACTTGCTGTCCTTGTGCCAAAATTTGAAATCAATATAAGAAGGTAATGAGGTTAATGAAATTATAAGTAACACCCATGAACATGTTACTTTCTCTCTGTGCCTTTTCTAAAACTTCTGTAAAATGGCTTTTATTCCTGGACCTGGCTAGACTTTTGTCACCTCTATACAAGTTCTCTCGTCCCACTCATCTCTCCTTTTCACATCACTCTGTAGTGATTACACTACACTCAGCCCTTTCCTAGAAAGTCAATCTTCTGGAATTCCCTCTTTTCTCATATCTTTTCCACAGGTGTTGAATGTTCAAGAGAAACATTAATGGCATCAACCTCCCTCTGTTTAGGAAAGCCTGTAATGCCCATGGACACTTTTTGTTCTTCCAAACTCAGCAATTATAACAAAAAAAAATGTGACTTCCTAAAAGGAAGGATGATTCAAAAAAGCATACAATAAATATTTTTTGCTTCTGATAATCTCTTGTCATAATCTTACAAATGATCTTTGACTCTGAAAAGGAGATGTTTCTTTGATCTTTAGAATAAGAATCTGTTGAAACTGCCCCTTAGTAGGAAGCACTTATCCAAATATTACTCTCTATCATTGCTTTTCTACATTGTTTATGCAGTATATGGATCACTGAATATTCGATTTAGTACCAATCAAACTAAAAGTATTTTCTTCCCCTGTCTGTTTGTCCTGTTAATGTCTCTGTTTTTAAAACTCAATGCTCTCATCTACATTTCCATATTTATCTCTATCTTTGTACCATTTTTTCCTGTTGTGTCTTTCAGTAACTTTGGTAAAGTCTCTTCACTCCATTAAACATTTGTTTTTATATTTGTCTTATATATTGTCTCTTTATTTCAAGATACCTGGTGACCTCAAGAAGACTGTCATCTGAAAATCCTCAACAAACACTAAAGATTATGGAATAATCAAGGACATTGGTGACTGCACTTACAACATGGACTTTTGTACTGAAGAATTTAATTCTTTCTGATTCCATGGTGTGTTTTATTTTGGATATCTGTTGATAATCAGAACTACTTTAAGAATCTTTTATTTGATGGTTTTTAACTAAAGAACAAACTAATTGATATCAAAGTAATTATGCTACAACCAACCTATCCTGAAGTGTTTCTTCATAGCTGAGAAATCCTCAGACTTTGACAAATGACACTATTTATTGCAAAAGAAAATATAAGCCTAATGTCAGTTTTATCAAAAAAAATATATATTTTGAGATGGAGTGTTCTCTTTAGTTATGACAATATCTGAAGTTTTAATTTATGTGAATAGGATGGAGGAGAAAATGTTGCAAAGTCAGATTCATGGTGAAACACAGTCTGAAAGTAGTGATTTATTTCCTGAGACACAAGAGGATACAAAGAAGGTATCATATACTTGTGATGTCTGTAGGAAGACATTTGTAGGAAGTCTTTCTCTTAGAATTGTATTTCAACTAATCATAAATATACTCACACTGGTGAAAGATCATATCACTGTGGTTAAACATTCACTCAGTATGGTCATTTAACTACTCACACAGGTGAGAAACCGTATCACTTTGATATCTGTGGTAAGTCATTTACTCAAAAAAGTAGCTAAAAAGTCACATTAAGTTGCACAGTAAACAAAAAAAAAAAATGAAAGTATAATCCTTAGAGAAGTTCAAAATATATGGGGGTTTTTTTTTTTGCACAATAAAATACTTAAGCCACTATAGCAAAAAGTTTGTGTGGAAGACATTACACTTAGATTTCTAATAAAAAAAATTATTGGAAAATGGATTTAGATGCGTTCTTAAATTCTTATTTCAGAGTATGCGATATTTCTAATTATTTATTAAAACTATTTTCATTTCTTCCTGCAATAGTTAACATGCCAAATCAGATATTTCTAATCTGAAACCTGTTGATGTAGATTTTGATACTGAGAAGCCAATCAATATTGTATTACGTGTTGCACTAATAAACATCATTACAATGTATATGATGATAGCCATCATGCATTCAGCCTGATTGTTCTGATTTACTTTTATCCTTACATGTGCATAGATATGACCTTTCAGTCATGCATCCATCATTCAAAATGAATCAAAAAATGAAATGATAGTGAGACATCTATATGTAGATTATACTATATGTCATTAGACTTAAGTGATAAAAGCTTGCACAACACTATTGCTACTCTATAGGTCCTTAGTAGGGTCCAGTGACAAGCATTGCAAGATGACTAGTACTATTTTGACCAAAGGTTTTATGTCAGGCATACATAAATACATATATGCAATGTGTATTTTTGCATGTATGCTAATGGATGGCAGTATGTGATGCTGGAAAAAAACATGACCACCCATGCAAACATGACAAAATATACATTAAAAGTGGAGGTAGTTTTTGATTATATATTATCTAAAACTATGCCTTTTCTCCCATTTTGTACCTGTTGAATCTCCACATACTGTTCTTTTTTCTTATCTGACACCCTCATGTCTCTTTATTCACTGTTCCTTGCCATTCATGAATAAGAAAAGCAGTAGCTTTACCCATACTCAGTTGCCACTTTTACCACCATCTCTGTCTTTCTGCTCCTCGTTTTATCAAGTTGCTTGAGTAATGAGGGATTGATTGCTTTAGCTCTTAACATATACACTCCTACATAAATATTGCTAGCAAATTGCTCTCTCTCTGTCTCTGTCTCTCAGGTCATCCATCAGTTGATATTTGTTGCTCTCTTACTAGCTGATAATACCCTCCTGTGTTGCTTTCATTGAAATCTATTGCATACATCTCTCTCATCAGCATCTGGTGCTCCCCTCTTATTACAATGCTTAATTGATGAGGGATTGCATCAGATCTTATATGCTTCACTCCCCCAATTTCCACTCCCTATCTCTCAGGTTCCCATTGCCAGCTTGAATACTTTATCAACCATGCCTTCTCTTACCAACTAACATTTTACCATTCTATATTGTTAGTCTCCACTCCCCCTCTCTCTCCTCAGATCATTCATTATTGTCATCCATCATACTCTCACCACTGACTATTATATGATTATCCATAATTTATTCTCTCCCATTATTCTCCATTACTACTGCCTCATTCCCCTCTGCTATTACTGCCTCTTCCATTATTCTTTCCAGCAATGTCTCCTTTTCTCTCAACCACACTGTCACTTCAGTCACCCTGCCGTCTTTATTTTCTCACTATAACAATGGCCAAGAAGATCCTTAAAAAAAAAGATAGAACAGGTGGACCAGAACCATATGGACCCCACAAAAACTATGCTCAGTGAGAAAAGTGGTTTCACACAGAGTAGATGTGAGTACCAAAGTTAGACTAAAGGGCCACATGTTCAAGTTCACTAACAAGATATACACCCAAGAAGAGGGTGTAGCCTTTGGTGTCAGGGTCACTGGCAATGTAGCTAAATTCTTTATGGTATGGTGCAATAGAAGCCTCACTACGTAGCTGAGAGCTCCATAACCCTAACCATGTATTCCCACTATGTTGACAATATCAGTATGGTACCAAAAGCACCTCTAATAAGAAGCTAGCACCATGGAAAGCATCCAGCAAATAGCTAACTCCATCCACCAAAGTATTAAGGTAACAGTAGATTACACTTGTAAGCACCCCAACTAGAAACTACCTAATTTAGACACTGAACTCTGGCTGGAAACTAGATATGATAGGCTCCAGATCCTTCACACTATGCTAAACCTATAGCCTCCAAATACTTGGTCCACAAAAACACTGCAATTGTGGATTATATCAAGTTCAATATCTTATAGCAGACTTGATAAGGTTGATGAGAAATGTGTCTCACATGTGTGACGCAATGAAATTAAAGAGACATACAAAACTTGTCCACTGCATATAGTTCTCTGAATATAGAGAATGACACATATGATCAGTCCACTATACAAGAATAGTATTGAAAGAACTAAGAGGAAAATAGAAAGGCCAACTCATTGTATGGCAACCAAAAATACCAGAGTATCATGTTCTTTGATGCTACACTCGGAGGTAAACTAACATATCATTTTAGGGAAGCCTTAGGTAAGATGAATCTACAGATTAAAGTAGCAGAATCTCCATAAAATATTTACCTCACTTGAATGTTGTTTTTCACGTACCACCAGCATAAGTGCCAGTAAGGCGACACTGGTAACAATCATGCTTGAATGGGGCCAGTCAGCGGCCCTGGCAACGAGCATGCTCAGATGGTGCTCTTAGCGCTCCACTGGCACGGATGCCAGTCATGCGGTGCTGTCATCGAATTTGAATTTGATATTCCTATATTTTTCTGTGTTTCATATATTAAAATATGTTTTAATTTGGACAAATTTTATCTTAATCAAATCTATACACGTGTTGAAAGAGGTTTGCCTAATCTGATTTTTTTCTTTTTTATACCTAATGTCTCAGGTTTGACTTGAGCACTTCTAAGTAATCTATATATTTCATAAGAAAAATATAACTATGTGTGTATATATATATATATATATATACATACATGCACATACACACAGGGTCTCAGTCAAGGGTTAATCAGCATGTCATAAAATTGCCTCTAGGTCACTCACAGACACCTAACTAACCTAAGGCAGATTAGACTCTTTCACTCATCTAAGAAGAGGTAATTCCATTTAAATCTTGCTTACTGGGTTCATGGTACTCATTGCCCCAGGCTAATATAAGTTTGAAGGATGAGAGAATGAGACTGGTTCAGCACAACCTATGCCCACCATAATAATAGGCCCCTGCTAAGGGAGAGAATCTGAAGGACGTGACCTTAAGGCAGATATGTAAGGTTATGCTTAACCAATATCTAGCATCCCTGTTGTTCTATGGATGCTGGGAAGATACTGACTCATGGTGTATCCATGAGTGAAGAGGTGGTAAGTGTAATTGGGGCTAGACATTTGTTTCTGGAAACAGCCCAGCCACAGCAGAGATAGTCAACTTATTGTCTCTGCAATACTGTTGACCAACAACTAAAAAAAAGCCAACCACACATTCACATTTCTCAATTGTCATTAGAGATATCTGAAAATAGATAATTTCATCAAAGAAGCAAGTTTATTACAAAATAGAATGAAAATTATGACTCTCCTGTCTTCAAATTTTTGTTAAGAAAACTTACAAATATTTATTTTTACTTTGCAATAAGAAATGCTCTATATCTCCCTATCTACCATTGTTTCACTTGATCTCTCACTCAATACACAAATAACTTTGATGACTAACAGTCACTATCCATTTCCTCCATTCAATCATTACAAAAGTAAATGAATGATTATTTTCTTGCAGCCATTTTAAAATTCATTTTATAATTGAGCATGAATGTAATGAATCCTTAACATGTATTTTCTCAAAGTCAAGCAAACAACAATATTCTGTTTTTATCTCTCTCTCACCAAATATGCTCCTCATCTCTGTGTGCATGCATGTATTCTTTTCAAAGAAGTTTATTTGGAAACAAAGAAAAGGATAAACCTCTGTTCTTTAAATTTCTATTAAGAAAACCTTATGACTAAATATGTTTTTCTCTGTTTAATTGAAATAAGTTCCTTTCTTTACAATACAACAAATGTGTTCATACATGGTCAGTTGTTTTATTCTCAGTAGAGTTGGGAATCTACCAGATATAAAGATTTTGCTGGTCAAAGTCAATTTACTATACCAAGAGGATCTCACAGGCATCCCACTTATGAAAATGTTCACTAAAATTATTGTGCAAGGGTTGACTGAAAAGTTCATAGGCTCACCAAAATACCCTCACGGAATATAAAGAAATAGCAGTGGCTTACAATAGTATAATTGCAGAGGTTTACAATGGTTGAACAGCAACTACCTACAACAGTTCAGTATTAGTGATTTAAAATAGTCCAGTAGTATTGACCTGCAATGGTCCAGTAACAATGATCTATAATACACCAATAGTAACCTACAATGGTCAAGCAGTAGTGACTTACAATAGACAAGTAATAGTGATCTACAACAGACCAGTAGTAGAAGCGAAACACTAATATAATGGCCATGTAAATGACATTTTGCAGTATTCAAGAAGAGTCAATACAATGTACTAGTCTATAAAAAGGTGGTAAGTTTTAGTAAGCAAGCAGGATAATGGACTTCAACTGTTTGTCATGCAGCGGAGTAACAGTCAGCATAAGCTGCATCCTTTCACTGAAATGTGTGACCTGCTCAGTTTTCAGAAATCAATGTCAGAAAAAGTTAAGTTTTACTAAGTTATTTGTATGATAGATGGAACTATAAATATGTGGGTGGAAAATATTTGTAGGAGTCCAGCACTAATAATGGGCACAAAAGTTTTCTCGTCTTATGTAAAACTAAGGACAATATGAAATATTTTGTAGAAGTGTCTGCACCAGTAAAAGAGAAATTGATTATGGTCTGTTTATTGTGTAATGTTCATTTTTGTTTTACCTGCTCAGTCTGGATGAAGAGGCAGAGCCCATGATTCGTGGAAGGCTTCTGAGACCAAGGAGATTGATGCCATTAGTATTGTTTAAATTGTGTCGAGTGAACAACTGCAGGAAAGATAATGAGCAACAAGAAGATTCCAGTGAGCCAATGTTGTGGGAAGGAAGGACTTGGAATAGTGGTTAGTGTGGCACTAGGGGTGGGGTGGGGTGGGGGTATTGGATGCAACAATGGTGACGAGATGGGTTGAGGATACCTGAGTAGTGAAGGTATGATACCAGCCAACTCCAAGGAACAGAGATTATTATAATAGTGATAGCAAAGACAGAGAGGAGAGACAGTACACTTGTGAGCCAGAGGCTGGAGTGTGTCTATTTAGTGTGGCACTTCTCTAGATGTGGTCCAAAAGATCAGTATGTAGCAGCAGTACCATCCCAGATTTAGGCACAGTATTTCACTGTGGAGCTCACTTGAACCTTGTAGAGAGTCATCAGCTGTTGGAGATTGAAATATTTTCTGGCCTTGAAGAGAAGGATTGATTTGGGAGAAGATATCCTCGCAATGTTAAGGATATGCTTTTGCCAGGAGAGTTTCTTATTGATAACTCATAAGAAAAGGCTGCACACAGGTAGATTCTGAAAGATATTAGCAGATACATGGAGGAGATATGGTTACATTAGCAAGAGTATCCAATGTAATACCCATAATTATGGGATGATGCATATTGAATAGAAGAATTACATAAAGTGGTAGCACAAAGTAGATCAAAAGACCTCAGAAGAAAGAATTAGTAAAGTGTCGCACAAAGCATCACAGATGAGATGACAACATGGTCAGATATTGTATTATTAGCCCATCCAAACTTTACTAAGACAGAAACAAACATTAAAATGATAATAATAATAATAATAATAATAATAATTATGAAACATATTTTTAATGAAATTTACATTTTACAAAAACTGCACCAGGAAAAAATTGTTATTAAACATTTGCTTTGTTTTCATCTTGATAATGATGGAGGCTATTAATTTATGAGGGATTGTCAATACTACAAAAATGTTATCTCATTTTGGTCATAGCACTTTCAAAAAGAATTTTTTCAGATCAACTTTTAGAAAAAACACTAAAATTGATACTTTCTAGCATCGATTTATTGTTTGGTGTTACAGTTGAAGGTTTTCTCACAAGCAAACGTTTTATACAGCATTGTCCATATATACAACCATATGTACTGAATGATGTGAACTAGTCTTACAGACTTATGCTACAAACTTTTTCCTTTAGCCCGACGATTGGCTAGAGCCTTGTGAATGGATTTGGTAGATGGAAGCTGAAAGAAGTCCATCACACATTCAGGCACAAGCATGACTGTGTGGTACCTTGAGCGAGTGTCTTCTACTATAGCCCAAGGCCAATAAAAGCCTTGCAGGTGGATTTGGTAGATGGAAACTAAAAGAAACCTGTTGTATAATGCGTCTTCCTGTATATGTGCTTGTGTGAGTTTGTATTTCCCCTTCAAGTGTGTTTGTTGGTTGGAAACAATGGCCTCCCTGTTCATGTAAATGGTGTCATTTGCTTGTAGCTCATCACAAAAATATGTCCAGGCTTCCTGACATGTTGCATAATCTTTGTAAACAAAAGGCTCATCAAAAAAGTCTCATTTGTTTCCAGTTTTCTGTACAACCATGTTCAAGTTGTTTGTCCAATACACGAAATAGGTGGTGTTGGCATCAGGAAGGGCATCTGATTGTAGAAAACTCTGTCCTAACAAACCTTCACCTGACCTATGCAGGCATGGACAAATAAACATTAAAACAATGATGGTAATGAGAGAAGCCCATTTGTGGTAAACTTAATTGTCAGGTTTAAAAGTCTTACTGACAATATTCACTGTGAAATATGTATTGCTTCTTCTGTGAATACCTTTGTGAGTAGATAATTGACTATTTACAGTGAAAGCTTCACCGCAGACATCACATTCAAATGGTTTCTCACCCGTATGTGTACGCACATGAGATGACAAATTATTACATCGAGAGAAACTTTTACCACAGATATCACAGAGGTATAGTTTATCACCAGTGTGAATACGTCTGTGACGAGACAAATGACCTTTCTGAGAGAACATATAACCACAGATATCACAGTTATAAGGTTTCTCTCCTGTGTGTGTACGTTTGTGGACAAGCAGTTGATTTCTCTGTGAGAATGGTTTATCACAAATGTCACAGTGGTATGGTTTTTCTCCTGCATGAGTTTGTTTGTGGTTAAATAAATGACATTTCTGAAGAAACTCTTCACCACAAACATTGCATATAAATCGTCTCTGTAGAGTGCGAGCACAATTATGCCTCACTAAATCATGTTTCCGGTATAATATTTTACCACATATACTACATTGATATGATAACTTATCTTCATGAGTTCGCTGGTGAGTGGACAAAGAACCCTTTAGAGAGAATGTTCTTCCACAAATATCACAGCTGTATGGTTTCTCTCCAGTATGAATACGTTGGTGACGTACCAAAGAATCCTTTTTAGAGAATGCCTTGTCACAAACATCACACTGATATGGTTTTTCCCCTGTGTGTGTCCGTATATGATGAGCTAACTCTGTACTGCGAGCTAATGTTTTGCCACATACTTCACAATGAAATGGCTTCTCTCCAGTATGTATGCGCTCATGACTTGTCAAATTGCTTTTGATTGTAAATGCTTTACCACAGACATTACAGTTGTAAGGTCTTTCTCCTGTGTGGATCCGCTTATGACAAGAAAGAGAACTATTTGCAGTGAACCTCTTACCACAAACACCACAAGCATAAGGTTTTGAACCAGAGTGAATTAATTTATGCTGAATTACATTACTACTTTGTGAGAATGTCTTTCCGCAAATGTCACAAGGATATGATTTCTTCTTTTTATTTACTTCAGTATGATGAGTTAAATCACTAGTTTCAGACTGTGTTTCGCCCTTACCTTCCATGGATTTGATTTAAAACTAGACTATACTAATAGAAAAGAAACATTTCAGAAATCCTTACAAATCATTAACAACAGACTATAGTTTTTAGATGGTGATAAATGAGAAAATTTGTAAAACACTTATTCATAAAAAAAAACAAAAAAAAACAAACAAACAATAATTTTGGAAACCTTTCTCTTAATGAAATGATCTTCAACTAGAATTCAACATTTTTACAACATTATGCATCAGAGTGGAAATTTCAGTTTATGGTTTGTTTTTCCTTCAACAAAGATATCAATGAAATCAATATAAGAAATCTTTGCAACCACTGATACAAATATTTTCTAAGTAATTCAATAAAGGTTAGAGAAAATCAGCATCACATGTTCTTGATCCTCAATAAAGTCATTCTCTAGAATACACAATCTGATAAAGTTATAAATGAACTATTGGTGAGGTATTCTTGTGTCAATTTCACCATGTGATACCCTGAAATAGAAGATGGTATAAGATTAAAATTAAATTAAAGACAATAGGAGTTAACCCTTTTGCTACCATATTGCTGAAATACACTGTCTTTGTTTCAATTAATTTTGAAAATAATGAAGAATTTTGTGATATAACTTTGTCATTATTAAACTGGAGTTTGGGACATAAATTAACATAGAATTTTTGAAGGAAGGTTTTAATTTAGATCACTTCCTTGTATCATAGAACCAGAGGCAGTCACAGGTAGGTTGATATCAAAAGGGTTAAAGAACAATAAAATGTTATAACAAAAAGACTGGACCAGATACTTTAAATGAAAAAGTGGAATAAAAAAAAGAAATTGTCTAAACACATAAACATCAACAGCAGTTATGTTATAGAATAGAATGAGAGTTGATTTTTAACTTCATCTGTTCCATGGAACCGCTCTTCCTCCACAAACTAATAATAACAAAACTGAGTTATTCCAATCACAAAATTATATTCAGATAAGCAGCAAAATGAATTAATTATAACTTTTGATTTTTATTGTCTGAGTACTTGCAGCTAGTTTTCTTTTATTAGATTGATGTTTTAGGCATGAAGAGTTTCACAATATTTGATGCACGATCAATCCAGCTACATATCCTGCAGCATGCCATGATGTAGTTGTTGATAGGAAAGGCATCAGCTGTGGAAAATCTGCCTCAATGAATTCTATTTGACCAAAGCAAGCACAGAAAAGTGGATATGAAAATGATGAGATATATGTGTTATATGTATACCATCATCATAATCGCTTTAACGTCCATTTTTCGATGCTTGTATGGCTGAGATGAATTTCACTGAGGTAATTTTCTACTGCTAGATATCCTTCTTGCCGACAACTCTTATCGGTTTCCCGGCAAGATATTTCCCTATAAATGGACACGTTTTCACAGATCAGAAACATGTCAAGACATGAACACACACACGCGCGCGCGATGGTCTTTTGTTTCCGCCGACTAAATTTACTCACAAAATTTAGTCGGCCCAGAATTATTAGTAGCACAGTTTTTCTATATTTAAAAGACTTGTTTGCACACATATGACAGAAGTGATTATAATACTTGTATCTATGTTAATGCTGAAAGTGATCAACGAGTATGAACACTTGTCTCCCATTTAACGTGAAAACTGTGTCGTCCAAGTTGGTTTGCCTAGCCAAAGTTATTGTAGTCGTTTAGCGGATCTGTGGTTGAAAGTATTTCATTTGTAGCCATACAATTATCTGTTCAAACGTAATGTAATCAACAATAGGGTTAACTATATATATGTCCTATTTTTAAGGTATTAAAGGAAATTTAGCTGCCATTTCTAGCAGGTCGGGAAACCACGTAGAGGCTCTCACTGGTTCTGAATTTGAGCAGTAACACCCTCCCAAGTGGCACTGGAGTGCGAAACAACAATGTAAGAGGTACCGAGATGGTGATGTTGAGAAGCCAATAAGCCAATGAAACGACAAAGAGGCACTAAACAACAAATGTTCTCTTGACGGAGAAATCTGCCAAGAGAACATGATGGCCAGAAGGCATTGGAGAACAGTAACGGATATTTCATATATTGCAGTGAGACAAACTCTAGAAAGCTGATAGCACTGATTAATTTTGCTAAATAATTTGATGAACAGTAAGTAGGCGTTTTTAATAAAACCTGAAATTAATGCGAAGATTATTAATGCGATTAATACTTTTTAAGAATTATCCAAAGAGACAAAAGACAATATAGGGACAAGTAGTTTCACTGAATTTTAATAGGGTTTAATATTTACTGAAACTGATTTCTCGCATAGACAAACATTTTAACAATGTAGATAAAAAAAAAAGGACAGTAAGGTATTTTGTTATCGGACTATTGTGCATGTTAGTAAACCACTAAGTTCTGCATTAAAGAAGGAGGTCACAATTTTGGGAAGGAGGGGAATAATCGATTAAATAGATCCCAGTATTTTGTTGGTCCTTGTTTCAGTAAATTTTTGTTTTTCCTCTGGTTTTCTGATGTGTTTTGAACGTATATGACACTCAAAACCGTCAGAAATTACTCGTTATGTAAACCACTCCCACAACACCGAAAACAAAGATAGGCTAAGGCTCTTCCTCATTCTCCGACTCGGAATCTAAATTTTAATCTGTAATGAATGGGTCAGTAGCAGTCTCAGAGAGGATGGTATATGTTGGTTGCCAGAACCAAGAAGTGGTGAAATAGTTTTCTTAGCTGCAATGGAAGAAATGAACAAATACTTTGCAAAAAAATAATTTTAAAAAAAAACGAAAATGTAGCCTCTTAAGCCACTCCTTTACATCCTGCCAAAACCTTTCGAAGAGTTTTTTTATCCCTAAGTTTATCGACCTCCAAATAAGTAAAAAAAAATGTGTGATCATTATAACTGACACTTCAAGTAAACAGCTGGAATACAACGTGACAGATAATCGGTGACTTTTCCAGAGACGGTAAACAACAAACTACCAGACCATAACTTAAGTGGTGTTTGTGGTTGATATTTTGAATTTGTTTTGATAAAATTTTACTATTACACCTGTCTCACGAGACGGGTGTAATCACTGATCGGTGGACTTTCTATTAGCTATCATTATTTCATGGAGAAAGAAAAGGACAAAAAAGTTGTGGCTGTTTCTTTCTGCAAAAGAATCTTTTGTCCTCAAAATTCGGTTTCTTTTTTTACATGTTTGCCCCCTAAACCGTGCCCTTTTCAGGCAAATGTTTACGATTACACCTTTGTATTCAGTGTGTTGCTTTCTTACGACGAGGCTTAGAATATCACAGGACATGGGGCAGACGATTAATACTGAAAACCCTCAACTTATTAGCAACTGACAAAAGGTCAACTTACAGTTTTACTTATGTTTTTCCACCCTAGTTAGTTCAAATTGACAAATAAATACATAAAGCTGCAGACACTAAGCCTGAAGTGGTTGTGAGGAACTTACCACCTGATATATATCTCAATATAAAGCCAATGTATCAGCCTTACTTTCGTAAAATATTTTCTTTATCTATTGTTATTAAATACATAAAGCTAATAAAAGTACGTAATACATTCTTTACATATGAAAATATGGGCCGGTGTATTAAACATTTATTTCGGTGACTGGTATTGCATTTTCACGATCGACTTGAATCAACTATTAATATCAGACTAATTGTTTTTAATTTTGGCACAAGATCAGCAACGCATATGGAAAGGGGCTTTAATACACACCATCGACTTCAGTACTTGACTGGCATTTTATTTTATCGATCTGGAGAGTAAGAAGTTGATTTCGGCGGGGAACCCAGAACGTAAAGAGCCGGAAAAGATATCGTAAAGTATTTTAACCGATGTTTTAACGATTCTATCAGCTCATCATTTAATACCCTTTATTCTCTTTCATATTAGACACGTAGGTTTCATAATTATCCAGCAGAAGTCCGTTTATTGGTTTCCTAGATACATGCAAAACTAGGAATATATTACTGGCTTTTGCAATTTTTCGGACTCTGATGAAACATTTTTTCTTTTCATACTTCCGGCTTCGATAAAATACAGTGTCCTACTCTAAAATTTCGGTATTATTTGATTCTTTCACCCGCACGGTTTTCATCAATAATAAAAAAAACAAAAACAACTCGGATTTATTGCGTGGAATCAAGTACCTTGACTTCTTAATATGCTGTAAACTCCTTATTTTTGTTCAGAAAAAAAGCGGAATCATTGGAATTTTTTTTTTTTTTTTTTTTTTTGTTGACTGAATTCCGGTGACCTCCTAATATGCTACAAATTCCTTTAGGGGGTCCGGAAAACGGGGTGGTGTGGAACCCTCGGAAATTTCACCCCAGCCTCATTTTCAAATATTTTTTGCTATTTCTTTCTTTACTCATAATTTTAGATAACATTTTGCAGAAATATGTTTTCGAGAGAGTGTGGATTATATTAGATTGAAAATTCAAAGAAGTTTGAAATGAATAAGTGAAAATACAGAGGTTATAGAAGTTAGTGGTAACGAAGTGTGGAGAGATACACGATAAATTCTTTAAAAAAACACGTTAGTTTTGCATGTATGAGTGAAACGGAGTAAAAATATAACATTAATAAAATATCTTTTACCTACCTCTTAAAACCACTGGATATAAAATATATATAATAATCTCGAATAGATTTTCCTGGCTTGCCAGTCCTCAGTCAAACCGTCTAACCCATGCCAGAATGGAAAGCAAACCTTAAACGATGATGGTGATGATGATGTTTGATATATATAATTATGATAGATTGTTACCCATTCTAGGTAAACTTCGTCACCCACTCACTCACTTTCTCTTTATATTTCTCTCTCTTTCTCTCACTCACACACACAATCCTCTCTCTCTCTCTCACTCTCTCTCTCTCTCTCACACACACACACTCTCTCTCTCTCTCTGTCCTCACACAAAAATGAAATAGATTTCGGCGCAAAAAGTTGCAAAGGGAAAGTCTTATTTTGGTGCCGGAATGTGTTTCATTTTTGTGTGGGGAGAGAAAGAAAGAGAGTGTGAGTGAGTGGGTGACGAAGTCTACCTAGACATTGAATGGGTAACAATCTATCATAATTATATACATCATCATCACCATCATCGTTTGCTTGGTGGTGTGTACAACAGTTGCATCTCTTGTATTGTGGCATGCCCGCACCACTCGCCACCTCTGCTAGGGATCTAATTACAGATCCCAGACCAGACGCCACTTATGCGTCTGTTAAGGCGGAGATTCTGCGCCGTAACACCAGATCTGCAGAGAGTCACTTCAAAGAACTAATGCCAGACGAGGAGTTGGGAGACAGAACCCCGTCACAGCTTTTGCGCCGTCTGCGCGAATTAAATGATTTTGGTCACGGCTTTCGAGCACAACACCGTTGATCAAATCGCCACTATGGCGGAAAATTTTTTAGAATTATCCGTACAGATCCTCGTTGCGTGGTGCTTGCACTTGTTCTGAGGTTTCTTCGGCAACCTCTGTTAAATCCTCTCCCTCGTCACATAGCGAGATTTCTGAGAAGCTGGACGCCCTCACACGGCGGATGTAGGCACTGTGCAGGGATAACCGACGTCTTTCGCGTTCTCGTAGTCGCAGTCGTTCTGTCTCTCGTGCCTCTCTGTCACACTCTGGGCTGTGTTGGTACCATTCCAAATTTGCAGACAAAGCCCACAAATGTATTCAGCCTTGTAGCTTTAAGTCCTCGGGAAACGAGTTTCGGCAGGAATAGAGCACGTCAACTTCCTCCTCTTCATTTTCTACTCATCGTGCATTTTTCGTAAAAGATTTGGTGTCTAAGAAACTCTTCATGGTTGATACCGGTTCTTCCTGCAGTATTTGGTCTCTTCGTCTCACTGCAGACAGGCCTAAGCGTTCTACCATTGTTTTGCACGCGATCAACACGTCTTCCATTGCTACTTTTGGTCAGATTTCTTTACGCCTGGATATTAATCTTCGTCGAGATTTTCAATGGGTTTTCGTCATAGCTGACATACCGCATCCTATTCTGGGGGCTGATTTTTTTAAACCAGCTAGTAGATTATACTTTTCATTCGGAAAAGCCCGCGCACCCGACCCTCCATTTTATTACCACCACTAGGCCACCTGTTTTTTCGTGCCCGCGGCGTCTTGCACCTGGCCGTCTAAAAACGGCTAGGGCCGAGTTTGAGCACATGCTTCAACTTGGCCTGATACGCCCCTCCACCAACCCTTGGGCATCTCCCCTTCATTTGGCGCGTAAAGGGGATTCTGATTTCCGCCCGGTGGGGGATTATAGGCGTCTTAATTCAGTTACGGTACCCGACCGATATCCTGTAAGAAACCCTTCAGGATCTTTCAGCAAATTTCCATGGCTGTACCATCTTTTCTAAAGTTGACCTCATTCGCGCCTATCATCAGATACTGGTCAACCCAGCCGATATTCCAAAAACTGCCATTACCACTCCTTTTGGTTGTTTTGAGTTTCTATATATGAGTTTTGGGTTGCGGAACGCTACCAGTACGTTCCAGCGTTTCATTGACGAAGTCGTCCGCGGACTTGATTTTGTGTTTGCTTAAGTTGATGACATATTCATTGCAAGCGACACACGTGAGAATCATCTCTGGCACTTGTCTCAGCTTTTTCAGCATCTTCGCGCCTATGGTGTGCGTATTAATCCCGACAAGCGTTTTTTCGGGCAATCTTCTCTTGAATTTCTGGGACATCATATTGTCTCGAGTGGCATCAAACCTCTCTCGTCCAAAGTCAATGACAATTCAACGCATCGCACCTCCTTCTTCTTTGCGTCAGTTGCGCCATTTTCTAGGTATGGTAAATTTCTATAGACGCTTTATACCCAGATGTGCGGACAAGCTATTTCCTTTGACCCAGCTACTAAAGAACACCTCTCGAAAGGACGGTCAAATCACCCTCTCAGCTGAGGCGTTATCTACTTTTGAGTCAATCAAGAAGGAAATAGCTTCTGTCCCTCTGCTTGCACATCCGGTTCCTGACGCTTTTCTCTCATTAATTGTAGATGCATCGGACACTGCGATTAGCGCTGTGCTGCAACACACAGTGGACGACCGAACTCGACCTCTGGCTTTCTTTTCTCGCCAATTACAACCAGCAGAGCGGCGATACAGCACCTTTGATTGTGAGCTTTTAGCAATCTATTTGCCGGTTCCTCATTTCCAGCATCAGCTCGAAGGTCGTGATTTTATGATCTATACTGATCACAAGCCTTTTACGTTTGCCCTATCGTCTAAGACGGACAAACTCTCGACTCGTACTTTCCGTCACTTGGATTTTATTTCACAATTTACCAGTGACATTCGTCATATTCCTGGGAAAGAGAACGTTCCTGCTGACGCTCTTTCTCATCTTCCAGTCTGTTCTCTTTCATCTCCTGCTGCAATCGATTTGATTGCTATTTCGCAGGACCAATCAGCTTTGGCGAAGTTAGATTTAACTTCGCCCCAGTTCTCCTGTTGCCAATTTGCCTATCTTCCGCTTCCGTCAGTTGAAGGCTTTATTCTTTGTAAAACCTCTACTGGTTCTCCTAGGCCACAAGTGCCTGAGAATCACAAACGCTCAGTGTTTGAGGCCCTGCAATCCATCGATTTTGATCTCGGAAAACTAAAACCACTAGTTCGACAAGTGCCGTAAAACATTTTTTTTTTCAGCTTGCTTGCCTGTAAGCACGCACACACACACACACACACACACACACACACACACACACACACACACACACACACACACACACAAACATACATATAGATAAATAGATAAGAAGAGTTATAATGTAAGCGCGTGCTAAAACCCCCCATAACTTATTTTATTTTTTACGAATTTTCGCAAATTCTTTTGATTCTGTCTTCTGCATAATGGAATTAATACGATTATGCAACAAAAAAAAATTTACTTGATACAGTGTTACTGCAACCGACTTGATGTATAGGCTCAAGGATTTAATATATTTTATTTCTATTATATAGGTCAGTCATTATTATCTGTTGAGCTTAGTAGGTCAATTGAATTAGGTTTTGCTTGTAATTCATGTATTTTCTCTTCCTTCTTTCAGTGGAGCACTTTTGGCATTGTAGGAATACAGCAGAATCAAGAATTAGTGACTGCGAAGAAAAGAATGTATCAGTCCATGACCACAGGACAGAGAAATAAAGAGAAAGGTTGACACAAACTGTTTTAGGGGATGGGAGCGATAGTAGTCTCAACGATAATATTAATGACAGCAGCAGTAGTAGTAATAATAGTGACCACAGCAGTTACATCACAAAAAGTAGTGTAAGTCGTAACAAATTATAATGATTTCAAATTTTTATCACAAGGGCAGCTTGGGGGAGGGGAGTAAGTCGATTACATCGACCCTAGTGTTTCACTGGTACTTAATTTATAGATCCCGAAAGGATGAAAGGCGATGTTGACCTTGGTGGAATTTGAACTCAAAACGTAGCGATGGACGAAATATCGCTTAGCAATTCCGTCAAGCGTGCTAATGATTCTGCTATCTCGCCGCCTTTAAGTTGTAACAAATAATCCTTTCGGATCTTTATGATTTGACGGGCAACACTTGTTTTCTTAACGAAACACTTTCAAACTTGGGACACTGGTAGAATGTGTCATATAAAACAACTTCTTCTCTTAACCTTCTTAACAAAAAATTGTACGTCGCAAGTTATTTCATGTTAAAGTTGTGGTATTTCTGTAATTTCAACCAATCACTGACGTCTATTCAGCTGAATACAGTTCATGCTGTTCGGTGTCAAGTGTGTTATTCCCTGTTTAATTATATCATTATTCCCTAGTAAGGGTTTTAGGGTTAGGGTTCGGGTTTTAGGGTTAGGGTTGGAGTTAGGGTTAGGGTTAGGGTTATGGTTATGAGTTATAGGGTTAGAGTTAAGGTTATGGCAAAAATAATCATAACCCTAACCGTAATCCTAAAACTAACCCTAACCCTAAAACCCTAAAGCACGAATGATGTCATAAATAACAGTGACAAACGAAATATATACCGCTGATAGTTGTTGTTGACAAAGGATAGTTTTTGTTGACAAACAACGGCACTAATTTTATTCAAGGGAAAAAATCCCGTAACACCGTTGTTTACATTCCACGGTGTAATTGTTTTCACCTCAATAGACGTCAGTGATTGGTTGAAATTACCGAAATACGACAATTTTTTTACATGAAATAACTTCGAATACAAAATTCTTTATCTGTTCTATAACACAAAATATACAAGTATTCGAAGTTTGAAAGTGTTTCGGTACCAAAAAGACTACATAAAAAAATGTTGCCCGTCAAATCATATAGATCCATCCTTTCTACTGAAGGCACAAGGCCTTCAAATTGTGGGGGAGGGGAATAGTCGATTACATCGACCCGGTGTTTCACTGGTACTTAATTTATTGACTCCGAAAGGATGAAAGGCAAAGTCGAATTTGAACTCTGAACGTAGCGATAGACGAAATACCACTAAGCATTTCGCCCGGCGTTCTAACGATTCTGTCAGCTCACTGCCTTTAAGTCGTAACAATTTATAATAAAACCCAGTTTGTGTCAACCCTTCTCTTTATTTCTTTGTTCTGTGGTCATGCAAGACGTTTTCCCGGGGTTAAAATGTAGTACATAGTTCTTTATAGAGCAGCCATTTTACAGTGGCAAAAAAAACTTCACCGACTTTTATTGTTACTACTTATATCTCATTTAGAGATTTTAAAACTAGCTATTTTGCTAGTTATGAGATCAGCAACTGCCTGCCGCTTCTCTGTTTATATATTGTGAGTAGGGACGATTGACTGCCATCTCTAGTAGGCAGGTAAAAATGAAGAGTAAAGATCCAGAAACCATGGTCTTGCCCAGCTGGAGAGGATTGCAGAAGTTATTTCGCTTTTTCTGGAAAAATGTTTTTAAAAAGTTATAGAGGTTTAAAGTTTGATTATTGTCACCCAGTCAGGAAACAGGATTTGAAAGCTGTCATTTTGTGCGTGACTGCATATTTTGTCGTCAATATTCAGGAAATAGTACGTGTTGTCAATATTTGTAAACAACACTTTTATTTTATTTTTTTTTGCAGTTTGAAGCATTCAATATGCATTTAATGCACGAACTTAAAAGATTTATAAAGAAAAAAAAAACTTTATTATTTATTTATTGCAGCGTGGAAGGTGTTTATAAGCAATTTAAAAACGGACAAAAACCGTTAGATTCACTTCAAGATTTAAATTTAATTTGTCAAAATATTTTCGTCGCTTTGAGACCGCAACCTGTTCAATGACACAATTCCGTGCGCTGAAGTTTTAGCACATGATCTAAGATCAGGTCACATGCTATGCAAGTACATCTCCGTAATATTTATTTATTTATTATTTACTATTTTTAGTACATCTCACAACCACCTCAATGACAAAAAGAAACGAGTAAACAAGTAGTTTTAAGCATTCAATATGCATTTAATGCAAATGCGATGAACAAGACGTTTCATGCGATAAATATTGACCCGGAAATGAAAATCACCCCAAAATATTGGGATGAGTGCAAAACAATGTGTAGGAAACGAATATGAAAATGAAAAAAAAAATACGCGCAAAGAAGCAGGAGGATTTCGGAAAATTCACAAGATCCGAGTTTTCCCTCATAACTTTAGGAAAATGGGGGGTTTTCAATGAAATTTTATGGAAATACCTTTCAAACGGCATACATTATGATTATAAAGAAATTTGCGGGGAAAATTTTTTCCAAGGGGGTGGAGAGAGGATTTCGGAAAATTCACAAAATCCGAGTTTTTCCCTCATAACTTTTAGGAAAATGTTTTTTTTTTTTTTTTTCAATGAAATTTTATATAAATACCTTTGAAAGGGTAGACATTACGACTTTAAAGTAATTTGTGAGGAAAATCTTGAGGTGGGGAGAGGACTTTCGGAAAATCCTCAAGATCCGAATTTTTTCTCGTTATATTCCGAAATCACATTCAACTTTCTACAGATACCCTAGCGTAGTACCACTACACTACATAGTGTTTATTTCTACCCACTTTCAATAATTTTTAATGTTTTGGCTTCAATTTTACTTCATTTTCAATTATTTTTACGCATTTCTTACCCTTCGTCGTTATTCTCATTCACTCGTTATTACTTTCTCTCTCTCTCTCTCTCTATCTATCTATATATATATACATTACATATATATATATATATATATATATATATATATATATATATATATATATATATATATAAATAGATAGATAGATATGCAGGGCTATCGCTATCAATCTAGAGTAATAATTTGTAGTTTTGAAATCAGTAGTTCTTTGACTGCTATTTCTGAATTCTCAGTATGTTGGAGAAGCAGGTTACTGTCAATCCCTATATATTTATGATTATAAATGTTTTTTACCGAAGAAGGTTTTTTTCATACTGAGCTACCCGGCAGAATTGTTAATTATTAATTTTATTACTAATTGATGATTCCCTGCCCTGCATATCTATATTTTAATAATAGCTCTAAGGTGGATGGTTAAACCGCAGGAATTCGTACGAGTCTCTTTCCTAAGCGGGACTATTTCTGATACACACTGAATTGAAATTCATTAGGGCGAGGGATTTTGAACTTACTGGCCGATAAATTTCTTAACGTCTTCCTCACGTGGTATTGATGTTCACATGGTCAAAATTAACGTGAGTTATTTAGACATTAACAAATTTATTAGAATATTTAGCTGAAGATCAGAATAGAGTATTATGTACTCTTAACTGTGAAACAATTGTACTAAATTAACTAAAGGCAAGTGTTTTTTTACTCTTCTCTACTGTTTTTTGTTCTGTGTGTATCAAAAATATCGCTATCAATCTAGAGTAATAATTTGTAGTTTTGAAATCAGTAGTTCTTTGACTGCTATTTCTGAATTCTCAGTATGTTGGAGAAGCAGGTTACTGTCAATCCCTATATATTTATGATTATAAATGTTTTTTACCGAAGAAGGTTTTTTCATACTGAGCTACCCGGCAGAATTGTTAATTATTAATTTTATTACTAATTGATGATTCCCTGCCCTGCATATCTATATTTTAATAATAACTCTAAGGTGGATGGTTAAACCGCAGGAATTCGTACGAGTCTCTTTCCTAAGCGGGACTATTTCTGATACACACTGAATTGAAATTCATTAGGGCGAGGGATTTTGAACTTACTGGCCGATAAATTTCTTAACGTCTTCCTCACGTGGTATTGATGTTCACATGGTCAAAATTAACGTGAGTTATTTAGACATTAACAAATTTATTAGAATATTTAGCTGAAGATCAGAATAGAGTATTATGTACTCTTAACTGTGAAACAATTGTACTAAATTAACTAAAGGCAAGTGTTTTTTTACTCTTCTCTACTGTTTTTTGTTCTGTGTGTATCAAAAATATCGCTATCAATCTAGAGTAATAATTTGTAGTTTTGAAATCAGTAGTTCTTTGACTGCTATTTCTGAATTCTCAGTATGTTGGAGAAGCAGGTTACTGTCAATCCCTATATATTTATGATTATAAATGTTTTTTACCGAAGAAGGTTTTTTTCATACTGAGCTACCCGGCAGAATTGTTAAGTATTAATTTTATTACTAATTGATGATTCCCTGCCCTGCATATCTATATTTTAATAATAACTCTAAGGTGGATGGTTAAACCGCAGGAATTCGTACGAGTCTCTTTCCTAAGCGGGACTATTTCTGATACACACTGAATTGAAATTCATTAGGGCGAGGGATTTTGAACTTACTGGCCGATAAATTTCTTAACGTCTTCCTCACGTGGTATTGATGTTCACATGGTCAAAATTAACGTGAGTTATTTAGACATTAACAAATTTATTAGAATATTTAGCTGAAGATCAGAATAGAGTATTATGTACTCTTAACTGTGAAACAATTGTACTAAATTAACTAAAGGCAAGTGTTTTTTTTTACTCTTCTCTACTGTTTTTTGTTCTGTGTGTATCAAAAATATCGCTATCAATCTAGAGTAATAATTTGTAGTTTTGAAATCAGTAGTTCTTTGACTGCTATTTCTGAATTCTCAGTATGTTGGAGAAGCAGGTTACTGTCAATCCCTATATATTTATGATTATATATATATATATATATATATATATATATATATATATATATATATATATATATATATATATATATTATATACATACACACATATATATATCATATATATACATATATTATATACATACATATATATATATATATACACATATATACACACACATATACATAGATATATGCACACACACATATACACATACATATACATATTTTTACACACGTACACATACACACACACACACACGGTTACACGGTTATGGAGAAAACTTGGATCTTGTGAATTTTCCGAAGTCCTCTCCCCACCCTCCTTTTGTTTTGGGCACATTTTTTGGATCTAGTTTAAAAGGGGGGCACCAGTTTTCATTAATGTTTTATGTAGTATTTTTGGTACCGAAAGACTTTCAAACTTCGTATACTTATCTATTTTGTGTTATAGAACAGAAAAAAATAATTGTATTTGAATTTATTTCATGTAAAAAATTGTCTTATTTCGATAATTTCTACTAATCACTGACGTCTATTGAGTTGAAAACAGTTAGCGCTGTAACGGTGTATATCGTATTAATCCCCTAACCCTAACTAGACTGTTAACCCTAACCCTAACCCTAACTCTAGAATCCGAACTCTAAAATTGTTACACACATAGATACGCACAGCGTAATTTATTATATAAACAATATATGCGTATAAATTACGATTAAACCGGATGAAATATGTCACAGGAAATAACATTTTTATGACCGCCCAGCAGTAACTCTATTCAGCTGAATAGACGTCAGTGATTGGTTGAAATTACAGAAATACGACAACTTTAACATGGAATAACTTGCGATGTACGTTTTTTTGTTAAGAAGACTGTAAAAGATGTTTTATATGACACATTCTACCAGTGTCCCAAGTTTCAAAGTGTTTCGTTAAGAAAATACTGGTGCCCCCGTTTATTCGTTTCCTACACATTGTTTTACACCTATTCCAGTATTTTTTTTTTTTTTTTGGTGGGTGGGATTTTCATTTCCGGGTTAACCCCAATCTTTCCTCACAACTGGTTTCAATACAGTATTAACAGAGAGATTTGGAAGAACTAAATAAAAGTTCTCCGGTAATTTTCTTTCATGTAAATGTTTATGTTAATCTAAAAATTTGCCAGCAAAGTTTTATAAAATGACAATTTTCGAAAAGATGTGCATGTTTATATGTTATATACAAAAATATGCGGTATGACTGTGCAACAGGTCCGCCATACAGGCGATTATAATTTGTATAATTATGGTGGTGGTGGAAGTGAGGAATCGAGTTATAGCTATACCTGCATGGAGGATATAGTTCCGAAACTCCCCATTAATATAATTATAATCTATATCTTTAAAAATGTATCTCGGCAAAATTTCATTAGAAAATATATGTCTTTAAGAAAGTTATGAGGAAACAAAGTTAGTGGTGGTGGTGGGGGGAATTGCGCTGTAGTTATGACCATGTGGAAGAAAATAATCTGAAACCTTTTTCCTCCAAGATTTTTAATATCAGCAAAATTGTAACTTTTACCTCGACAAAATTTCGGAAAAAAAATATGCATTTCTGAGAAAATTCGACACTTTACATCAGGCCAAACTTTTGTTTCCACGCCCAAAGCGTGTGAGTTATCTCCCTTTAGAAAAGTTTTATTAAACAAATCAGTAAAATGACGGATGTACAAAAGGCGAAGTGTGGGCCAAACCATGCGAATGGAAAGGGGCCAATTCCTGAGAAAGATGCGGAAAAATACCGAACAGGGTTTTGGAAAAGTCGTGAGGAACAGGAAGAAGTTGTTGCTACCATGAATTGCACATCATACAAAGGTTTCTTCACGCACGAAAATATACGGAAGTGGGCAGACAGCATTAAAGATCGTGATGTTGCTTTTAGATTAGGATATACGCTTGGTTTTTCTGAACTGGCAGTGAATAGTTTTACTGGAATATTTCATATCGATTACGATAGAAAGGCAGATTCGATGTATCATGATGCAATTTATGAATTTATCTGTAATTATCTCACTTTGAATCCAAATGAAACTGATTTTAGATTTTACCGAAGAGTACGAGAAGTTTTAAAGCTGTCGTCATGGCCTTTCGATACATTTGGTTGTCCACGCGGAGCCGAAAAAAGTTTGAAGGCACGTATAAAGAAAGAAACGTACGAAAACACTATGAAGTGTACTTTTCGTAATAAATATGAGGATCACTTCATGAGATGGTTATTAAACGAGTTCGATAAAAAGAAAAACGATTGTTTGGCAGTGTTCAACGAGATTAGAAAGCAAAGAACTGAATTGGAACGCTATACACACATTCTCTGTTTGAAGGACATTGATGACTACTTTTCAAGCGTAGATAAAAAAAAGGATTATGAGGAAAAACTGAAACTATTCAATGAATATGCAACTAAACACTACACTGAGAAGATCACGGCTGAAAATAAACAGAAGAATAGTGAAGTAGCATCGAACCAACAAGAAACTTCTTCCCCAGATAATGAACAGAGTGCTACTTCTGATAAGAAACAGAGCTCTACTGAAAAGAAAAGTTTTCCTGAATATCCAACCGAAACACCAACATTCGTCGAATGCCCTTTGTTTAAAGCAATCAAAATATATTCCACCATAAAAGGCTATCTCATGAATTTTGGAGAGGACAAGGTGATGAAAAACTGGGAGGAAAAGCTGAGAAATGTGTTCTCACACGAACTTATAAATTGCTTTCTACCGGTGAAACGATATATCACACCAAACACTGAATGTGAAGTTCTACATGATAGTAGACTGTTTACCGACCAACGTTTAATCAATTTGATTCGGGTCATTGATTCACATCGCATGTGGGATGGAGATATCTTACACAGTGTTAGAAATCACAATGTAGAGTTAGAGAAGAAATTTGCCAACTGCCGTTGGCTACGTACTTTCCGGGTCCTGTGCTTATGGAGAACCAACTGGCCAAAAGAGAAATTTGCTCTTACTCTCGACCGATTTCTGCTCCACAAGGATTATGAATACTTAGCAGTATTCCGCGATTTACAGAACGATGAACCTGTCCCTAAAAGAGTATATGCTATTAAGGGCCCTAACATCGATAGCATGTTTTAGGGATTTGAATTTTTTATTCCCCCTTTTGTCTTTTCTGTTATTTTTAATGAATACTAAGCATCGGTTGGTTATTTTTACAAATTTGATTTTGTGAGGAATTGTTCTGGATACATTTATAATTTTTCATCCGCTGTATTTACATTCTTGTGCCTTTCACCTCCCTAATATTTCTGTTCCAGTTTATATATTATTTCGGCTATCACATCGATTTGATGTGAAGAAAGAACAATACATATGGCGTAAATCTATTAAGGGTTTATAAAAATATAAAGGTAATTCAGTAATGGAGTAGACCTGTGGCGCAGGAATTGTTTCCAGTACCTGGAAAAGAAAGACATTTGATATTGTCGCCTTATGGTAAGTCAGGAGGAGAAATCTCGCTTCTTTTCACACCGGTGACTCCCATCTTGTTATGCCCCTGATATTGATTGTTCTTAATAATTGTAAATGTATTTACATAAGGTGTCCCTATTTTGGAGGGGAAAGAAAATGGTATGTTTTTTTTGTTTTTTTTCTCTCCTTAGGTTTTTAATATTCTGGTAATTGTGATTCTGAATTTTGTTTTTTATGATGAATTTTAATGTTTGACATTTGATCTTTTCCCCTACTCTCATAACCTTTTTCTTTCCCCATACAATAGGGACATCTAATTTGTGAACTCGGTACTGTTTGTTTTATGTCATGCGACCAATATATTGTGTTTATACATCATGTACTTTGTCAAAAAGTTGATTTTCATTTTTCCTTGGACATTTTTTTCATTTGAATTGATTTATCTTTGTAAAAAAAAAAACTATTAAGAAAATATTGAACATTATTATCCATCTCCAAAATAAATAAAACCTTTCAACAAAGTGTTTTCTTGGTATTTTTTTCATTTTATGATCATGAAATGAAAGTGGAAATTTTTTTTTTTTTTAATTGTAATCTCCGTATCTTTAAACGTGTAAAAGTTAAAAGCAGGCGGGTGTGGTGGGGAAACTGAAAGTTTGAAAACTTTATGATAATTAACCGATTCTCCTGTATTTTCTGTTACACAAAGCTAGAAACGTTTCAGTACCCAACACGTATTGAAGGTAAATAATGAATGAAAATAAATATTGGCACTGTTATGCTATTAGCTGTCAGAAGTGAAAGTGCTCACTGCTAGTAAAGTATCTGTCTGTCTGCCTGCATGCCTGTTGCTGGCCTGTCGATTCTTTGGCTACTGGCAGCTAATACCATGACTGGCCGGAGCGAGCTATATGTCTGTCTGTCTGTCTCTCTATCTATCTATCTATCTATCTATCTATCACTCGAAAGTTCGCGCGTCCGCGCTAGCTAGTCGTGAGTGGTCGATCCTATTATTTTTAAACTTCAAACTTCATTTGTTTTCTATTTTGATAAATTCTCTCTGTTGAAAATTATATTTTTATATTTTAAATAATTTGCAATCGACAGGCCAGCAACAGGCATGCAGGCAGACAGACAGATACTTCACTAGCAGTGAGCACTTTCACTTCTGACAGCTAATAGCATGACAGTGCCTAAATATTTAATATAACGTAGATATTAATAATAGGAAATTTTCTGTCAAGCTTTTGTATAATCCGACCCGTTGTAAACATTAACCCCGGTGTTTAGTATTGCAGACGGATCTACTGTTTGATACCTCACCACCGACTTCGTTTTCATAACCTTCTCAACCTTGTTCCGAATTTTTCATGTCTACCCATTTTAAAGCAAGAAAGTTTGTATCATGGAATCGAGGGTGGTTTTTTAAAGAAATTTTAACACATACATTGTTTAATGTTTACTTTTAACTCCTGGCCACCAAAATGTCATAAACCAGGCTTTTATTCAAACTTTATTGCTCGCCATCTAATAGGTTAATCACTGCTGTCCAACGATTAAGACGCGTTGTTTTATATTGAATATTGAAATGCAGATTTTTTTACAGATTCGGAATCTCCGTAGCCGAAAATGTGGGTTTCCTTTAAAAAAAACAAAAAAAACGGAATGGGGGTGTGGTGACGGTCCGCCATGTCCGTCGGGATCGATCAGGTACCGGACAAGGGTACTGGATTATTTTTCCATTTTCTTTTCACTTAATTTTTGAGAGGGGTCGCGTTCATTTTTAGTATTCTCGTTTGTGAGAGAAGTCAAGTTTATTTATGATATTCTTATTTAAAAAATCGGGTCAATATAAAGATCTTCACCGGGAACAAAAAGAAAAAAAATAATAAACCAGCCTGGTAGGTGTTAAAAAGTATGTAGAAAACGAATATGAAAAAAAACTATGCGGTCACGACCCTGGAAGGTAGGGAGGGGACTTTCGGAAAATTCACAAGATCCGATTTTTCCGTCATAACTTCCAGTAAAATGGATATATATCTACCTTCATAACTTCTGGTAAAATGGATATATATTGACTTTTTTTTTTTTTTGCGAAATACGTAGAAAAATGCGAAAGATTACGATTCTGAAAATAAAATTGTTTATAAAATACAAGTTTTCAACAAAAAAGGAAAAAAGAATATATACCCTCGGGCCTTCAAGCAGGCTATCCACATGCTAGAAATAACAGCCAAATCTCACAAAACTGCGATAGCATAATGTAATCAATCTACTCACCTTTCTGCAAAGATTTCGTTCAGAGTAATTTCCCATAGTAATATGACAAAATAATTCATGTAGAATTAAAGTGTTTTTGTTGTTATTTTGTTTTTAACTTTTTTCGAATTTTTTTTCCCATCCATCTACGTGAGAAAATACGGAGATTACGAATATGGAAAAATAAACACAAATTTAAATTTAATTTTTTCAGAATCGTAATCCTCGTATTTTTCTACGTATTTCGCAAAAAAAAAAAAAGTAAAATAAATCCCGGAAAAAGTGAAAAATGATGTGGGGATAACTGAAATTTTGAAAATGCGATTTTTGAAAAATTTTTGGTTAATGTTTACATCTTAACCCGGAAATAAGAACCCCCCCCCCCCAAAAAAAAAAATTGGAATTGGTGTAAAACA